>NW_013665875.1:682151-688083 GCF_000517525.1 Limulus polyphemus | reverse complement strand
ACATAATTTGTATAACAGTAACAATCTGCAGTGGTATTATGGTAAAAGAGCAGTACGGTAAACATTCCAGTGATCAATGATATTTTTCATAAGACATAATTTGTATAACAGTAACAATCTGCAGTGGTATTGTGGTAAAAGAACAGTACCGTAGACATTCCAGTGATCAATGATATTTTTCATAAGACATAATTTGTATAACAGTAACAATCTGCAGTGGTATTATGGTAAAAGAGCAGTACGGTAAACATCCCAGTGATCAATGATATTTTTCATAAGACATAATTTGTATAACAGTAACAATCTGCAGTGGTATTATGGTAAAAGAGCAGTACGGTAAACATCCCAGTGATCAATGATATTTTTCATAAGAAATAATTTGTATAACAGTAACAATCTGCAGTGGTATTATGGTAAAAGAGCAGTACCGGTAAACATCCCAGTGATCAATGATATTTTTCATAAGACATAATTTGTATAACAGTAACAATCTGCAGTGGTATTATGGTAAAAGAGCAGTACCGTAAACATCCCAGTGATCAATGATATTTTTCATAACATAATTTGTATAACAGTAACAATCTATTATCATTTAACTGAAGTACACTATTCAATCAGTTATTTTAAAATAATTTATATGAAACACAAGATCTTGTTATTTAAAAAAAGATTTAATAAATTAATTTTTGTTGTGCTCGTTTCCGGGTCTGTTTTTTTTCTTGACAAACACTGCTTGAGATACCGGGGAACAAACATGTGATATTTTAAGTTGAGTTTATTTAACAATGTACAATCAAGCCCTATAAAGATTTAATATCTGCTTATCGTGATTTTCAAGTTATACAAAATACCAGAGCAATGCCACTTGTTAAACAAAACAGTGATAAAAGTTGTGTTGAATTCCGACTCTGATTGGTTGAAAGTTCCACCATTCATTTAATACTCGATATGGAGTAAAAACGGGCATTCCAGGTGAAACGAAATGCTTTGTATGTGAATTAAGAAAAGCGTGTCTACCGAAACACGCACACAAGTTGTTTGACAGGATTATACTTACATTTAAATTATATACTAATCACCGTTAATATGCATACAGTATTAAGTATTGTTATTTGATACAAGTTTAACCAGGAGATATTTTAAACAGATATAATTATAATTCTAATTATTAACAGTTGAGCACAGGGAGACCGAACGAGTGCGAAAGTTTCGCTCCACTCTTCGCCGGCTCCACTACACCCTTACATTTAAGGGAAAATACATAAATAAAGCTTCGATAGTCACTAAATACACCTAGTTAATCGAAGTGCATGTTTCTGATTTTCTTGAATTCTCAAAACTATCTTTTATAGTAAATTTGTTTAGCGTGTTCTCTTATAATATTACTTAGATATCTGATACAATAGGTCTTATCGGGCAACTTTCATTAGGCATTTTAGGTATTCCATATAAAACCCCAGCATGTGAGACAATGGATCTGATTTCTTGATAAAACACCTTATTAACTATGTTTTGTTTTTCATTTTACTTTAATAAAGTTTCTTAGCGTGTTCTTGCAATAATGAAATTAATAGTGCTTGCCACAGAGCACTAATTAGTGATGGATTCCCAATGAGACCATGCGTAAATGATCCTCAGAGGGTTCTACATTTACTAATTATGTCAACTACTCTCATGTGAACGTTGACTTGCAGTCTTAGGATGACGTGATAGACAGCTGAATGAAGCTGTCCAATTGTCATTATATATATATGGTTGACAAAGATATTCCTCCTCATTGACTACACTTAAACTACTTGTGTATGATCGAACAGTGAGATTTGAGTGTTATATTTGTATCACACCAATGATCCCAAGGTGTGATTTTTGTAGCAAGAATTCGTGAACCATGAGTTTTCATATTCATAATCAGGGCATGCTAGCCACTAGGCCACGCCTGGTTCTACTACTTTTATAAGTTTCTGCATAATAGAATGTAATTTAGAAGTACTCGTTCTAAAACCCGTAGCATTTTTCACCATAAAAAAGAGAAAAAACACAGCTGGAGGCTCCATTAACATCCTTTACACTTACTAGAACTTGGAGAAAACAAAACTGACTTAAAGGTTCTCTTATTTACGTTTCATATATTGTAAATCAAGGACACTGATTTTTACCAGAGTGTTCTGGTTTATTGTTCGAATATTATAATGCAGAACATAAAGAAGCTGAAACCTCAACTTAACTATGAATAATTTCCACAAAGAATTATGCAAAAGCAAGTAACGATCAGAGAGTGTTTACGTTAATATAGTCAAACTTCCCATGTTTCTGATAAAATTGTTGTAACCTCAGTTAAAACTGAAACCGACAGATAAGTATTAAGGCCGCAAAACTGGAGGTTCTTAAAATGTGTATTCCAATCTTGAATAAATAGAATCGACAAAAAAGTAGATACCTATTTAATGACAACAACACTTTACTTACATAAATAACACGTGAAAGCAATAGTAGGCTTTATGGCTCTAACTTCTAGCTGGCCTCTCCGATTCATAACTACAACTGAAAATGATTTTATAGTAAAAAACTCAATCTGACCAGATTATTATAAGAACACTAGGAAAATTCTGTATTTAGTATGTTCAACCTCATCATATAGTTACGGTAAAGTCAGAGACTCCTTAGGCAGTTCTAACTAAACAATTACTAATTTAGTTTGGAATTATATTTAGTTTTAAGCTCTGTAGGACTTCCTAGAATGCCATGTGACCCACATTACGAGACCAGACTCACTTGTCAAAAAGTATTATTTTCTTTTCATCTGTCCAATACACCAAACACTGCAAATAATAATGTTAATGAACGACGTGTATAGTACGTTTTTATGCAGAAACAGACACACCTACACTAGTCTTAAACATGAAAGACAGCTGGGCGTATCCTGTTCATTCAGAACGTCCAACTAAGCCCAAGCAACGTCCAAACAATTTTTAGAAATTACCTTAAATAAAGATACATTTTTATATATATTTGAAAAGGTTTTTGTAGAATTTATATTAGTTTATAATGAGATAAATACACTGAAACACTAATAAAAATAATACATTTGTCTTAAGTATTGAGTTTCTGTAGTAAGAAATATCACGGATCTCAAATCTAGTCTAACTGTATTTACACTCGCATTGTATTGCGTTTTGTACAATAGAAGCCTTACAAATAAATAATTTTAAAAGTTCATTTTGTTTCCAATATTATATCAATTTTGATTTAAATAAATAATTTTAAAAGTTCATTTTGTTTCCAATATTATATCAATTTTGATTTAAATAAATAATTTTAAAAGTTCATTTTGTTTCCAATATTATATCAATTTTGATTTAAAGTTCCTTTGGATAAGTATGTTCGTACAAATGAGTGTAATAAAAATTAAACTAGAATACTTACTTCACTTATCTCAAACGCTTTAATTCTAGGATCTTTCCTGCTCTATGATGAAGTGCTATATTAGTTAACATTAATATTTCGATTTTTGAACGTAGGATTAGTATCAATATATATGCTGATCATGTTAGAAGGTTTTTAACTTGTGCAACGCCAGCTCACAGCAACAGTTAGTGTATTTGTGCTTATATAAATTATAAAATAGCTTATTTTATGAAATTCTTTGAAATTTCACAAAGTAACTTTTAGAAGCTTGATAGAACATACTAACTTCAAAAGATTAAAGGTGGACGTTTTATCAACTGACAACATCCAGTACAGGATGATACCTAAATGTAAAGCAATGGTTGCTTTAAACCTTTCTTTATATCAGCGAAAAAAGGGACATTTGAATTATTAATAATTTTATTTCTGTCAACTTAGATGATGAGTTGTTGATAAAATTAAGAAAACGTATTATATATATATATGTGGGTGTGTGTGTTTAAAGTTTATATAATCAAATTATATGTTAATCATCCCAAAACTAACAGTACACCAACTATAGGATAAAAATACATTGCTTGAATAATAATTACTATGCAATGCAAATAACTACTTGTGCTTATTTGACAAACAGTGCAACATTAATTGTCAAAACTCTTCTCTGATAATTTCAAAATTAGTCAAAGTTTTATAATACACCATATGTATTATATTTCAAAGTTTCAATAATCTTCCTGAGTATCAGATTTACTACAAACTCTACTGTTCACATTACTGTGAACATACCTATTTTAATAAAAGAAGTTTGAATAGATTTTTATTTTAAAAGCTCATTATAAACATTCAAATAATGTGACTTTCGTGAGAAACTTTAATTTTTGCCGATCAAATATCACATATAAAATCACAATCTCGAATATTACTGACATTCATTTTGGTATACATATTAAAGTGTCTTGCAAATGTCTTCACCCCCTTGTGCTGGTAATTTTTTTTTCTTGTAAAAGATATAATTCAAATGGCCAAAAATATTTATTATATTAATTCAAGACCCGTTTCTAAAGATTACAAAGAACAAAAGACGCATTGTTACTCACTTTAGTGATATAACACAAAAAATCTTGAAAGCACGTGTTGCCAAAGTCTTCACCCCTTTACATGATTACGTAGTTAATATTCGATTGAAGCTCCTTTGGCAGCAATGACAGCTAAAAGTCGTTTTGGATAACCCTCTACAAGCTTTGAACAGTATGTTTTTGCCCACTCCAGTTTTTGTAAGTTGCGAGGATGCACAACAATTTTATGTCTCTCCACAGATTTTAGTCTGGACTTTGGCTTGTGTATATTTTGCACTGTCCATGATCCTTTGAATGCGTACAAGTTCTCCATTGTGAGCTGCAGCAAAACAACATCCCCACAACATTATGGACCCACCATCATGTTTGACAGTTGGGATTGTATTTGTCGGGTTGGGTTTCTTCCATACATACCGTTTGTCATTTAACCCCAAGTGTTCTCTTTTGTTCTCATCTGACCATAGAACCTTCTGCCACATTTTGTTTACGGGCATAGTCCATTCACGATCTAAGATGTATCTTCATCAGTAGTGGTTTCTTTCTTGCCACCCTACCATACAAGCCTTTTTTTGTATAAAGTACGTGATATTGTCGAGGTGTGTACAGTAATTCTAGTTGCTGCTATTGAAGTCTACAGCTCCTTCAGTGTCAATGTTGGCTTCACAGTCGCTTCTCTGACGATTTTTAATCTTGTTCGAGCGCAGACTTTCATAGGGCAACCTGATCTTGGCAAGGTTGAGGTAATATGATACACTTTCCATTTCTTCACAACCGATTTTACAATACTTAATGGCAAATTGAGGACCTTTGAAACTGATTTATAGCCTTCTCTGGAATTGTGCTTCTGAACAATCTTCTCCCTTAGGTGTGTATAGAGTTATTTTCTCATCATTCTTAAAATGTAACATTAAACCAAATTTTAATTTTCAAAATACTCTGCTTAAATCAGTGGTGATGGCTCTATATGACCTAAAGCATTTTTTCACATGGTTCTATAATATACTTTGGTATCTGATAGTTGTACAGAGCTATTTGTATTGACTTTAGCAGGGTAGTGACGTAAAGTTAAATGAACGGTGGTAAAAACTGAGGGGGTGAAGACTTTTGCAAGATTATTTTCAAGATATTTTGTACTATATCACTAAATGGGTTAACAATGCATCTTTTGTTTTTGTAATCTTTAGAAACTGGTCTGAAATTAATATAATAAGTATTTTAGGCCAATCTAGTTATGTATTTCACAAGAAAATACCTAAAATTATTTACCAGCACAGGGGGTGAAGACTTTTTGCAAGGCACTGCACCTTTCCACTATGAATAACCATAACATTGTTGAGAAGTTTTGATTTATTAACTAAACTAGAGCTGAAATAGAAGAAACTCCACAGCATCCTTTTAAATTTGCTCAATACTTATACACTGGCTGGCCACTTTATTTAGAACTACATACC
>NW_013665875.1:676008-681584 GCF_000517525.1 Limulus polyphemus | reverse complement strand
GGAAACCATCATTAACTAATAAAGACGGTTACAAAAAATAAACTATGGTAGTTGGAAACCATCATTAACTAATAAAGACGGTTATAAAAAATAAACTATGGTAGTTGGAAGCCATCATTAACTAATAAGAAAGTTATAAGAAATAAACTACGGTAGTTGGAACCATCATTAACTAATAAAGACGGTTATAAAAAATAAACTATGGTAGTTGGAAACCATCATTGACTAATAAAGACGGTTATAAAAAATAAACTACGGTAGTTGGAAGCCATCACTAACTAATAAGAAAGGTTATAAAAATAAACTATGGTAGTTGGAAGCTATCATTAACTAATAAAGAAGGTTATAACAAATAAACTACGGTAGTTGGAAGCTATCATTAACTAATAAAGAAGGTTATAACAAATAAAGTACGGTAGTGGGAAGCCATCATTAACTAATAAGAAAGGTTATAACAAATAAACTATGGTAGTTGGAAGCCATCAATAACTAATAAGGATTAGTTAAAGGTGTAGGAACCCATCATTAACTAATAAGGACTAGTGAAAGGTGATGCGATCCTTTTTCGTACAGATAGGAGAAGAGAAATTTGGGAAACAAAACACAAGAATAACCCACCCTCTTGTATGGTCCTAACTGTCTAGACATCTGATGGTGTAGTGATAGTTTGGGGCATTTGTTTTGAACATACCCTGGGCCCCTTATCCTTTTATTTATATATATATATATATGCTGTTTTGTCATATATGTATGTGTGAGAAAGACTCACAAATGCAACATTGTAAATATTTTTGTAAACACATTAAAACTTTAAATTGTGTAATTTGCAAAATAGGAAACTTGTGTTAATTGTTTGAACATACAGTCTATCGCATTGTTTTATATCAATGATAATAATTTAAAGTTAGTTTACTAACTACGTATAGATATGTACGACAAGAATAAAAAAATACATAATTTCTGATACTGAAAGTATTACTTACTATGAGACTTAATTTATTTTTTTAAACCATCACCCGGGACTTTGCACCTGAATATAAATATGTAAGTTTTGAGCATATTTCGACAAACCTCAAGTTCGAAAATTTATATAATTTTTGTTTTACAAATACCTGCAATCTATTTGATTCTGGAGTTATTATGGTTTCTATATAATGAATTGGAAATACAGAGTGTGTAGTCCGTGCGTTTCTAATAAATGTTAATGGTAAAAGTAGTTGTCAGATTTCAATTACTGTACAATTAAGGTTTGGGTCACCTTTTGCTAGAATAACAGCCATGATATGACGAGTCCACAAGGTGCTGGAAATTGACCTGAGGGTTTTTTTCCCCATTCAACTGTTAATATTGTACACAGTTCATGGAGCAAAGTAGGCAGAAGATAGTGAAGGTGAATGTGTCTTTCAAGCTCACCTCATAAATGCTCAATTGGGATATAAACCTGCGGGTTATGGTGGTTATAGAAAATAACTGAAGGCTCTGTCATATTCCTTAAGCCATATACGCACAGTTTTGGCAAAATGAACGGAAGCTTTGGTGTATTGGAAGTAGCTGACTTCATTAGTCCACATGAAGTATCCCTGGTGCTTTGATCATAAATGATGTTGAAGTAAGCTGTGGCATTATTTTTGCTTCTAAATATATATGTGGCAATAAACTTAACACTACAAAACACCAACGATTACAGAAGTGCAATAAACATCGTCAAGAAATACAAAATGATAATTATCGGAATTACACCTTTTGCAGAAAACTGCAATATATATATATATATATGTGTGTGTGTACATAGTTAAAAAATTGATGTAAAAGCATAAAACAACCGTTCGGAATATCCTATTTCTTCAGTACCTACAAAACGCTAAAGAACTAGTTGCTTTAAAACATAAGTTCAGTAAGGTGATGATACCAATTATACAGAAGCTTAAATTAAGCTCGCGCCTTGTAATATAACTGTTTGAAACAGTTGGTTCAAGATACATTACCGAAATTCCATTGTAATACACCATCGGTGCTGCTTCAAACATAACAGCTGCGTGACAACAAACTCAAAACATGGTAACGGAAGTCTTGGTATAATTAGAAGAGATCATTCAGAGACGTAGTAGTTACGTGACTCATGTTTGCTCAGGATATATAATCAGAGCTCCAATATAGTATACCATTTGTGCTGTTTCAAACATAGTAGCTACGTGACAATATCATATATAGTATCATATGAGAACATCCAACCAATCACGTTAAAGATATCAAATATAACAGTTTCTTTGGAAACTTCAAGTTGTTATTTCGTGGTCCAGTGAGAAATAGAACTACACTACCTATAAAACAGTTCGATGTTATCCAAACAACTTCCCAACATGCCCATAACCTTTGTTAGCACCAAATAGTTGTGTAGATAGTATAGCACAAATAGAAAACAGATCTAAATAATACATTAAACAAACGCTCTAAATAGCATCATAAAAGAAAAAACAACTACAAATCTTGAGAATTACAATTTAGTTGAAAAAATGGAAGTTGGCCAAACTAAGATTAACCAAATTATCTAAAGTTATCCGGTTAATGTATGTTACCCTATTAGATAGTTCATATTTATTCAATGTTACCCAAGTAACCTCCCACAACAGGTAACTGTTAACAATTGCGAAAATAACTATTTCCTATGTCAACGTAATTGATATTGTATATGAACATTCAGTAGCTACTTTGAGTATTTAGTGCATTGTGGTGACAAAGTAAACAGTAACTGTGGGTATAAATTATTATTATTTGTTGTAAAAGAAAGTTTAATGATGAGAAAAAGGCTCCGTTAATAAAAACGTGAAGAAAACGTGAAGAAAAGATTTTAATACATTTTACTAACTAGCATGTAAATATTTAAACTTCCGCTTATTTAATATTTAAATCCGTTAACTTTGTGGCTTTCAATCGATAGAAAATGCTCTAGGAAAAACAATCTTTATTACAAAATATTACATATCTTTTAGTTGTGAAATTACAGCACATTAAATGAGTTTTATAGTAGCACAATATCAGGGCATAAAACCCAAACTTAGAGAGTTAAGTTCACTCATTTCGTCATATGTAGTGATACTAACATTACCAAAGCAAATAAAATGTCTACATTTAAATATCAAGTAAAGGATTCAATTTCATTAAGTTACTCAATTATATAGAATTTGTTAGTTATATATTAAGCCTACAAAATCTTTAAATAAAACACACACACACATATACAAACATATGTTACATTTATAAATATAAAGAACATAAAAACACCATCTCCATATCTTTTCATACAACAAGGTAAACAATAAGAACGTGGTACATAAAACACAAATACACTAGGGTGTTTGTTACAATATCTTACACATCATGAGAGGTGTGTATGGAAGAAGAATCTCTACCTTTATATTTTACATTTTACCCTTCCCACGCTGTAGTTTGTACCTGAGGTTTTTCTCTGTCTTATTGTTTAAACACTGATGTCTAAAACGTTGCTTTACGTATACAGATATGGGCTACACGCTATTAATTACTTTATGATATAAATACATTTCGACCACTATCATACGGCCATCAGAATAAAGTACAAAAACCATTATACCAAGATCTGACTTCGACTTTCTAATAAATTACATTGTACTTCGAGATGTTACGTTGCTTAATGTGTGAACTGATTACATTCATATTTATTTTATCGATTCATTAATTAATTAAAAATCTGGCATTGTTGGAAAGTGATATTTCGATCTTCTGGAAAATTTCTACTTAATCAATTTCAGATCGTACTATTTTAAATTTAGACTCTTTAGTGTTATTTGGTTACAAGTGTATTTTAAATGTTAACCACAAGTGACGTCAAAATATTTAAAGTGCATTTGTAGAAATAAATTTGCAGTGTAATTAAGCATATAAATCAAGATCAAACTGACGTCATGTTGAGTAAGCTTCTCGTATACAACATTAAACATACGTATTGACTTCATGATAATAATATGATAGAACATTTTACTTTTACAACGACTTATATCAGAAATATGTACAGATAGAATAATTGTAAGACCCTTAAAGCACAGTCACAAATCCTGCAACACGAGAACGACTTCAAAAAGTAGTGATCCAAGTATTCAATTATATTTTTACATAAAATACTAGTTTAATTTCACCTTGATTTGGTGAAAGTAAATTGATACAGAGGTGCTTTTTTTATTTGTTATTTTGTGTCATACGCTTGAGGTAAAATATTTGTAGGATCATTACCCACTCATCGCGACTACTGGGTAGGAAAAACAAAACAACTTTTGTTTTTGAAACCGAAATATTTTCATTGTGTCTTGAGTTGAAAAGACGAGTAAAGACAATTAATTGTTTAAATTACGTGTATAAAGTGTAAGAAGAACGGTGATAGGTAGTCCAGCAATTTAGAAACGTCTTTTTTATGACTACTTTGTTCGATTAATTTATTACATTAAATTTAAGATTTCGAGTTACTCAGTATTTTTATATTCTGTAGTGTCATTTTGCCAAGAGTTCCTGATAACAGTATATGTAAACCGAGCAAGCACGTCAGTTTGGAATAAAATCGACGTATTTGTTCATTAATTTTATTTGTATCATAAACACGTCTAGAGTTCTCTTCAGAATTATTTTTTGTTTCAGTAAATATCCTAGCATTGTATCATTAAATATCCCAACATTGTATCAGTAAATATCCCATACAGAAAACATGAAATAGTTGCTACTGGCAGAGATTTTTGAAAAGGAAAAGATAACCTTTGTTCTTTTAGCATGACAATAAACATGGGCCAGTACAGTAGCTAAGGAAAACTTTGTGGCTCTTTCGAACGTACAGTGTTCTACAAGTATTCCCCAGCATTAGTGCACTATAAAACGGGATAAATGAAGAATGCAACTGTCCATGCACTGATAGATGTTAATATAGACTTAAGATTTAACCTTTACGTTCAAAATCGAACTTAATGCAAGCCTTTACTTAAGGTCGCACTTAATTATATTTCCAGATCGTAGAGCTTCAAAAAATTCTTATGGTTTCACTTTTTAGATTTAATAATGGTTGGTGAATATAAGTATATACTTCTTATGACACCATCCAACAATAGGATAAACAACTTGGGTGAAATAGAAGTGACAGTACATTGCATGTCACCCAACTCATCAATACTTTGTGATAAATTATAAGACTTCACTTCAGTCTGGTCTTTTCCCTGTCAGCTGTATCAAGATACAATTCCTTAATTTGTCACTTACTGCATTCAGACGCATTTCAATAACGTAAATGTCATATATTTTTCATGTATGGGTTACACCATAAATAATAATACTCTAATATGACAGAATTCATTCATGTCAAATTCAACAATATTTAGATAATGTAGTTATAATAATGAAACGTTTTGAGAGAAGACAATATTCTGTATCATAGATACTTTAGATATTTCCATGAGATTCATTGCTACATAGAGATTAATGAATGTTACTTATGGATAGATAATTCCATGAGATTCATTGCTACATAGAGATTAATGAATGTCACTTAATATAGCTAATTC
>NW_013665875.1:668523-675242 GCF_000517525.1 Limulus polyphemus | reverse complement strand
TAGTTGTGGATAGATAGTTCCATGTGATTCATTGCTACATAGAGATTAATGAATGTTAGTTGAGGATAGATAATTCCATGAGATTCATTGCTACATAGAGATTAATGAATGTTAGTTGTGGATAGATAATTCCATGTGATTCATTGCTACATAGAGATTAATGAATGTTAGTTGAGGATAGATAATTCCATGTGATTCATTGCTACATAGAGATTAATGAATGTTAGTTGTGGATAGATAATTCCATGTGATTCATTGCTACATAGAGATTAATGAATGTTAGTTGTGGATAGATAATTCCATGAGATTCATTGCTACATAGAGATTAATGAATGTTAGCTGTGGATAGATAATTCCATGAGATTCATTGCTGCATAGAGATTAATGAATGTTAGTTGTTGATAGATAATTCCATGTGATTCATTGCTACATAGAGATTAATGAATGTTAGTTGAGGATAGATAATTCCATGTGATTCATTGCTACATAGAGATTAATGAATGTTAGTTGAGGATAGATAATTCCATGTGATTTATTGATACATAGAGATTAATGAATGTTAGTTGAGGATAAATAATTCCATGTGATTTATTGATACATAGAGATTAATGAATGTTAGCTGTGGATAGATAATTCCATGAGATTCATTACTACATGGAGATTAATAAATGATAGTTGTGGAGGTGGGAGTTAAAGTGCCGTTATCACCAAAACGCTTTCCACGTTTTGGTGCTGTGGGTACGCTATAAGAGACACAGTTAATACCACTCTTTGATCAGACAAGAGCAACCTAAAAAACTAGCTACTGTTCGTTTAGTCTATTACTTCAAAATAAGAGACAGTTTTTGCGAAAAAGGTTTTTGAGTGAAAGTGCTACAAATTGCGAAGGAATGTATACGTCTATAGATATAAATATGTAGAGAGGTTTGGATTTATTTGTTGATGTTACTTCGTTACCTAAACTTTCATCGTCTATAGATATAAATATGTACAGAGGTTTGGATTTATTTGTTGATGTTACTTCGTTACCTAAACTTTCATTTGTTTATTTGAGAGAGTAATACGAATGTGATCTGTGTAATCACTTTGTTTTGTTCATCGACGGATTCACCCCTCCCTCCCAGTGGCTCATCGGTAAGCATGAAGATTTATAAAGTTAAAAGTCGCTAATTTAACCTTATGCTTAACAAAAAGCAAACAAAACAAACCTAACCGGCAATACGTATATAAAGATTTAATTCCTTGGGGAAAGAAAAAAAGATTCGAATGTTGTACTTTTTAAACAACCATTAAGATGATGTGTGTCGGTTTTTTAACGATGATAATAATAAAAGAGAAAAACATGGTTAACCTCAAGAAATCCCGTTTAATTATTATTTGTTTTATGTAACGTTTAACGTGAATTGTGGAACACCCTTCAAAAAATCTGCCTTTCACCTGCAGAGTTGAGATTTAAAACTTTTTCTTTTAGTTAAAATTGTATGAAACGTCGTAGAACATCAGTTTGCCAGTATACTAAAATATAAGTGTTGGAATATATCAAAAGAGTTTTATCAACTGTGATATACCAAACAATTTAAAGAGCCTTTCTTATGTATAATAACTGAACTGTCAAACTAGAAACTCCTTTCTTATATTGAGAGTAAATACCAATGTGTCTTGGAAAGATGTGAATTAAGAAGATAACTTTTTAACAAGCTAGTTTGCAAATTAACATTTTTGCTTGGAATCCGTTTATTCTTATTTTGTTCGTTCGAGTTCACGAGAAAACTATTAATGACAAAATAACATGAAAATACTAAATCCCATCTCATTTTCCTTCAGTTCATGTATGAGAGATAAATACAAAGTTTCAAGCAAAACTTGCATGTATAGCTCAACCGGCTCTGGTAATTTCTCATCAGCAGTTGCTTGGAACAGAGAAGGTTTAGCTTAAATGTTAAAATCACTTCTGCTTTGTGGAAACCCGTGTAAGAGTGAAATGTTCTAATATATTACCTCGGATATTGAGATGTCAGGCGATCTAACCACGCTAATAATGATGTTAATTTAAACTGTTTAGGAATACATAAGAGTTGTATTAAACTTCAAGCACGCGATGAAAACGGTTTTATCATATTTATATATCAAACCAGGATCCGTCAGACATAATGCTTTTCTCAACTAGAAGCAGGTATTGTAAACTAATCATATATACACTGCATATAAAACATATTTTTAGACGAAACTCTTCAAATTACCCCAAAGACTAAAAGTTGAAAATTTGTAATAAATAGTAATTTCTCAAACAATTGTAGATAATATTCATTGTGTTGTAATATAGTTCATTATTTTGAGCACTTTTATGCAACTTTTTCTATATCTCAATACTTCAAGTAGTAAAGATAACTGCAAGAGCACAAGTTCATGGTGATTATTTCGAACTGAATAAACTAATTTAAACAATGGCGACAACAGAACTTTGTGCTTTGTCCCGAAAATGGAAAAAAAGTACAAAAATGTTACTCTAACCATTATAATTTAAAATGGATACAAATAATGAAAATAAAATATTTTCAATTAATGCTTTTGCCCAGGGTAATTTAAGGTATAAATTAGACCACGGAAGGTAATATGAGCATTGTAGAAGAATAAAACAGGATAAGCACAGAATTAACTCTCTATGTTGCCCTTTAAAACAAGCCATTTTATGACAGACATCATAATGTTCAACAGAAAGGAGAGTGTATAAAAAGACCGGTAAGCCATTTCTGGAGTGCACTAGTAACATGCTTACAACATAATGTAAATAAAACACAAAAAACCTCAGTGAAGTAATAAGGAAAATGCTGAGATACTATCACGCAACAGGTCAATCTGGGAATGTATAACACTGTCAATTGTAGTACTCTACGGCGAAATGTAATTAACAACTTTACCCTGGATCAGTTCCAAATTGGATGCAAGCATTAAATGTTGCAGACTAAGTACAAATCGGGCTAATGTCATTCTCTCAGTCATCCGACCAAAGATAACGGCTCTTAAAAACAATATTAGGGGATCATCCACTAAATCCATTTTTATTAGTCTAAGATGAAACGTTCGTTACCATTGGCTTCACGATTCTACATATTATTTTATAAATACTCCAACAATTCTTATCCTTTACATATATCTTTACGTTAATTTTATTTATTTTAATGTTCATTAATATTAATGAGTTGCAGGATCATTATATGTATACAGGAGGCACCTGGAGATTCTCGACACAAATATCCCTGGGTCTCGATAGTTAGTTGATTTAAAGAATTACTACACTACCAATCTGTGATAAAATACTCATTTCATATTGTGTTAATAAAACAAACACAAATAAGAAATTATTAGAATTGTTTGACTCAAAATGAAGACCGGTTATAACTAGAGTGACTTATCTGGGTTATTTTTCTGAAATAAACACATGATAATAAGCATCTATTTAGAATCCTTTTACATAAATAAGTGAAAAAAATATTGGAAATAGAAAAATAATTTAAATTTATATTGTAACTGAAGAAAAACTTAATGAAGGAAATTATCTAAAGAAATAAAGAATAATGACCCTGGTCATTTAATTTTTCCTTAAACTCTAATAAACATTAAACAATTTTTCTAATTGTTAATATTTCCAGTATCTTTTTTTCTTTTCTTTTTATAATTTTTTATCAAAAGCATAAATTATCTTTCAGACTATATTTACAAACCCATTATTGATTAATTAACGCACACTAGTGAAAGTACGAATCTGTACTTTATTTCATTGATATTGGACAACTTCATTCTGCTTTAAATGTCTAAAAACCGTTATATTATTGATATTATTTTCAAATTTACACAGGAAGACATTTCAAACATCGTAGTTAAATATTTGACGAGCAAAAATAACAAACACTAAACATGCATGTGCACTCACCGTATCAGGCTGGTTGTAGCACTGTCTATATAGTGATGGCTCGGATTGTTCATCGAAATGGTATTTTAAATATCTCCTCAATAGGTCATCAGAACTTTACAATACTATACAATGTTTCCTTTTATAACAATATCTATGTAATGACTGAGTCACAAGTTCTGAGAATGTCTGTAAATATCATAGCCAAAATGTTTGAATTTCTTGTTTTTATTTCTTCTGCTTTTTTTTATTACATGATAACTCAAAAATCAAGACAATGGTGTCAACCAATTTCACTGAGGTGACATAGTATTAAACGAAGTATCGTCTGTGACGGATTTATTATTTTATATTTATTTTATTATCGATGTTTGCTTGAATTAAATTTATATTTACAAATGTACATAACTTATACAGTTAAATATGTATTGCGAAACTCCCACCTATTCTCTAAAGTTGTAGAAGATTCTCAAGTGTAAGAATCAACAATATATGTGTGTACGTAAACGTTAGTGTTAGCGTCAGTGTTGTTACGTAAAAACTGAAATTTCGAGTAACTCTCCACATGCCTATAAATATAACCAACTCGATGCGTCAAAAAACAGTATCCATTATTAGTTTTCAATAGTCAGTGTGCTATGTACTTCGGAAGCTATAACGCTTATCAATCGGAAAACTTCGGATATTTGACCAGGAACATTTACAAAGTTTGAACATTACAAATCATTTGGTAACGAAGAATAAAGCTAGCTAGCTCCCATTTAAGTAAATTATACCTACGTCAACCCGAAATTAACTCGCTCATCGTGAACCCTCGATAAGATATCAAGGGAGTTCCAGACTAAAAAGAAAACTTTATATTGTTTGTAAGTTTGTAAAACTTTTGTATATATATATCATTATTTCTAATAACTCTTTGTAATAACTGTTATTGTAAATTGTTTTTACTGTTTGTATATTAAAACATATTTGTATAAAAAGGAAACTGTGTGTATCAATCTTGTTGGCAAAATCATAAATTGGAGATACATCGGCAAATATTTAACTACTAAATTTAAATTATCATTTAGCTCGGTTTCAGATATTCGAACTTGTAATACGTAACATAATAAATTGGGGGCTCGCGTCCGAGATCTGAATCAGAGACAAAATTGAATCTAAGTTAAAATGTAAATTATAATTCAATATATATCTATCAGTGCCAACAAGATTTGATCATGTCTGGTTATCAAGATTTTCTTGAATCTTCTTCTCTTGAACAACTAGAAAGATATAACAAAAATGAATTGCTCGAAATTGCCAAAATTTTAGAACTAGAAGTTAAAAGATCAATGAGAAAATATGAACTAAAAAAGCGTATTATCGAAATACTAGTCGATGAGGATTAGTTGTCTGAGTAAGCAATAGAGGAATACTCTAGTGTACCCATTAGCCAGTCGGGGTTGATTGATAAAGATAAATTAAAGTTCCAGCTAAAACTCAAACAAATTGAACTTGAAGAAGCTCGTATCGAAGCCGAAAAAGAACAAGCTCGTATCGAAGCCGAGAAAGTACAAGCTCGTATTGAAGCCAAGAAAAAACAAACTCGTATTGAAGCTGAAAGAGAAAATAAACATCTCGAGGCCGAAAAAGCTCGCACTGAAGCCGAAAAAGAAATTAGACAGAAAGAAATGGATATTAGACTCAATTCTGATCGACCATGACAAAATGAAAACATTGAACTGAATCGATATGTTAAAGTTCCATCATTTAATGAAAGTGAAGTTGATAAATATTTCTAAAATTTTGAAAAGGTTGCCCCACCGATAAATTTTCATTATTATTACAAAGTTTTTAACTGTTAAAGCACAAGAAGCTTATGCCCCTCTCTCTCTAGAAGATTGTACGAATTATAATAAGTTTAAAGCAGCTATTCTCAAAATATACGAGTTAGTACCAGAGGCTTATCGCCAAACAAGATTATCAAACCTACATGGAATTTGCCCGCGAAAAAGAAGTTTATTTTGATCGATGGTGCAATTCTATGCATATTGGCAACAGTTTCGACAAATTACGATAGTTATGTCTAATTGAGGAATTTAAACGTTGTGCACGTGACAACCTCAAAACTTACTTAGATGAAAAGAAAGTTCAAACACTACAGGAAGCAGCCACTCTTTCTGATGATTACACTTTAATACATAAAACCACTTTTCATAAACCTATATCTGTTCAGTCCACTAAAGTTGAGAATCCTTCTAAAAAATACTAGCTCATCTAGTTCGAAATCTCTTCACAGTCAGGATAAAACTTCTTTAAAACAATCAAGGCCTGTCTGCCATTTTTGTAAAAAACCTGGTCATGTTATGTCCAATTGTTGGTGTTTGAAAAAGAAAAAGAAAAGGAGGCAACATCCAGTGCGTTTGTGTCCACATATGAACGTAGTTTCACCAGATCACCTGATATGTTGATTTGGCCACTTATATAAAGGCTGGTGTAATCAGGGAGGAATTTAGAAATTTTTTGGCTGTTGGTTCTGTGTCTTTGACATATGCACTGACAATCCCATAACCATACGTATTCTACGTGATACTGGGGTGACACAATCATTGTTGTTAGAAGGTATATTGCCTTTGGATTCGAGTTCTGCCACTGGTGAGTCTGTTATTGCTCAGGGTATTGAGGGTGGCTTCGTTAATGTTCCTCATCATAACATTTATTTGGCATCAGACCTTGTTTCGGGATCAGTTGTGGTTGGAGTAAGACCTACTCTGCCCATTAAGGCTGTATCATTGATGTTGGGAAACGATTTGTTTGGGGGAAAAGTTGT
>NW_013665875.1:665928-667523 GCF_000517525.1 Limulus polyphemus | reverse complement strand
GGAAACGATTTGTTTGGGGGAAAAGTTGTAGCCGAACCTAAAATTATTAGTGAGCCGATCACTGTTTCATCTAAGGATGATGTTGTCATTGAGGATAATTCCGATGTTTTTCTTCGTGTGTTGTGACTCGAGCTCAGGCTAAGACATTAAGCCAAAAATAAATGATAGAAATGGATTCAGATGACGATATTATAGATTTGTCTCAGACATTTTTTTGGATCCGAAAGGGATCTTCTGGATGTATTTCCTACTGACAATACCTCGCTGAGTGACAGTTATGATCGTGAGGGATCTGATTGACGCAGTGAAGCTCCATTTACTAAAAGTAAACTGATCGCTGAGCAAAAAAAATATTTATAGATTTCTTCACTATTTAAATATGCACTCCTTAAAGATGAACTAGAAAAAGTTCTAAGTGGTTATTTTTTATAAAATGGTGTGTTTATGAGGAAATGGAGACCACCAGATGTGCCAGCTTCAGAGGACTGGGCTATTTTTTATCAAATCGTTGTTCCCAAAGCATATTGTTCTGAAATATTGAAAGTTGCCCATGAACTCCCCATGGGATGTCATTTAGGTGTCAACAAGACTGGTGACAAAATATTATGAGACATTGTTTCTCATGTTTCTCAGTTTTGTAAAACTTGTCATATCTGTCAGTTAGTCGGAAAATCTCACCAGAAAATCCCTGTTGCTCCTTTAAAACGTATCCCAGCTTTTGAAGAACGTAAGTTCCGTCCTGAGGACATGGTCTTAGTATTGTTACCCACTCTGGGATATATAATCAAAAAAAGAAAAAAGAGACAAAGAAAAAAACAGAAAGAAAGAAAAAAGAGAGAAAAGGAAAAAGAGACAAAGAAAGAAAGAAAAAGAAAACACACAAAAAACAACACATAAGGCTGTTAAATTGCAGTTTATCACTATGAGAATGTGGTTTGAAGATAATCCATGTCATAAGGGTTGATCACATTTGTGCTGATGTACTTTCATGTATTATGTAATTTCATGATCATGAGGTGATTCGTATTGGTTGTGTTTGTACACTGTAATTATTATTGACGTTTTGTAATCTTTTGAATAATGTATTATATTTAATGCAAAGGAGGGAGTTGTAACGAATTTGTTATTATCTATTTATTTTAATATCGATTCTGTCCAAAAATGATTCACGCGCATTACACGCCAGAACAGACGAAGCAACGATGATCATCGGACAGTTCGTGAGGCACCCAAACACCTTCTTTATGGAGTTTTCCCATATTTCTTAGATGTTTATGTATTGTTTCATGAGAGAAATGCAATTTCAGGGTCATTTCACGAGTGTGTCCCCTTGGGTTAGACTCAACAAGCGTCTTCAGAGCATTAGTATCAATCCCAACATGTCGGCCCCTTCCATCATAGTTTTTAAGGCTAAAGTCACCTGAACGAAATTTGCTGAATATCGTTGACACTTATGAGCATCCAAAACATTTCCATAAACTTCTTTGATATTCTTTGTGGCTACAGAGGCGTTGTTTCCCTTCTTGTATTCAAACAGCATTTCATGGCGAATGTGTGTCTCATCGTGTTCCATCATTATAAGGGATTAGAGTATA
>NW_013665875.1:665251-665918 GCF_000517525.1 Limulus polyphemus | reverse complement strand
GTCTCATCGTGTTCCATCACTATAAGGGATTAGAGTATATTAAACTTTACACATTATATAGGCTACAGTAATGTGACTCTTAGGCGGTTCGTTTAACTGTTATACGTGATGTACGTATTTTGGGGTGTGTTTAATGAAAGTGTTCCAAAACGCGACATTCATTTCTTGACGACCTAATATTTTGTTACCATGTTTTCCATACAATAGTAAACTTAACAGTGTTATTCCTCCAGTGCCTTTTTAAGCATGAGTTAACACTTTAAATTTTCTGTGTAGTACATAGAACCTCGTGATTATTAATATTAATATTTACTTTAACTTATATGGGTAATGACTGTAAAGAAACTGTGGTTTTAATAATTGCTATTAGTTACAGTGCTGTGAAATTCATGTAATTGCTTTCTGATAGCTGACAACTATTATTAGTTTTAAGTATTAATAATTGCATTTACTGTCTGATTTAATTTCACTACCAAGATATAATATTGGGTAATTTGCATCATTTATGGATATGATTTGGCTGCTTTTTGCCATTTCCTTTGTGAAATTTGCTATCCATCCAATTTATTCAACTCTGACAAGAAGTGTTGGAGGTTAGTGGGGTGCTAGGGTTGGAGACAAAGTGACGGATTTGTTATTATATATTTATTTTAATATCGACGTTTGT
>NW_013665875.1:639386-664462 GCF_000517525.1 Limulus polyphemus | reverse complement strand
TGTTAGTGATGTATTACATTTCTTCTCGTATGAGTACTGTATCTATTTTTATTTGGTTCTAGAAACGTCTTGGTCATTAAACCAAAATGTTAGTGATGTATTACATTTCTTCTCGTATGAGTACTGTATCTATTTTTATTTGGTTCTAGAAACGTCTTGGTCATTAAACCAAAATGTTAATGATGTATTACACTTCTTCTCGTATGAGTACTGTATATATATTTTTATTTGATTTTTAGGTACAAAAGAAGGTTGATACATATTTAGATCCTACACGGATGCATATTTCTGTACACCTTAGATTTTCTTATCACATTCAAATTATATAGGTTATTACCATTATTGGCCATTTCGAGGCGTAGATACTTGAAAGTTTGAGCGAAACGGAAAATCTAAACTTTTTTTTTAGTTGTTTCCTATTTCCTATATCCTATCAAGGACAACTAAGTCAATTAGTAGAGTTTGGTTTCAAAACGAATACTTGCAGAAATCGCTTTGCAAGACGTTACAGTAATAAGTGAATACTTATGTTAAAGAAATGTTTGGTTTTTATCTAAAGCAAAGCGATTATTGTACTCTTTAGTGAAACCTAAATGTAAAATTTAATATTTTTACACCGAAACAATGAATATTATGGCCTATTAAAATCCACATAAACATAAGATATTGAGAGCACCTCGAAACGGCAAAATTGGTGTTGTAAGTGAAACAATGAATATTATGGCCTATTAAAATCCAAATAAACATAAGATATTGAGAGCACCTCGAAACGGCAAAATTGGTATTGTAAGTGAAACAATGAATATTATGGCCTATTAAAATCCAAATAAACATAAGATATTGAGAGCACCTCGAAACGGCAAAATTGGTATTGTAAGTGAAACAATGAATATTATGGCCTATTAAAATCCAAATAAACATAAGATATTGAGAGCACCTCGAAACGGCAAAATTGGTGTTGTAAGCTTCTGATCTTTCCATTAAAACAAGTTAAGGAAATTGTTTTCCAACTATCGTTTTTCGATCCTGATGTTGCGGTTGATTATATTGACCAAAAAAGGATAAAGAAACGTATATCTTGTATTCAATGTGTTATGTTTTATTTAGCTGAAATCATCTCCTGTGTCCACCAGAGATCACAATTAAATAGTACAAATGCAAAGTGGGGAATTTCTCTTTAAAATATTTCATCGTCCAAAATTTCTCGAGTACTACTTCTGTTATTGAAATATCACATTGTAACAAATTCGGATTTTAGTTTAATTTTAAAGAAATGTACCCTGTGATACTCATTCTTATATATATTGAAGCTCAGCACATGAACTCTCTTGTAACATTCTATCAATACCTCACATGAACTAGAAACACAAAAAAAGTATTTACCACATAACTGAATGCCAACTTCTTTTATCGAGATGTTAAACTAAAGATTACCAACGTGCTTAGTGACGCTGTGAATATTTACTCTAACATTAAATGACAACTTCTTAAATTAAAACAATAAATTCTAATGAGTGTAAGGCAGTTCTTATCTAATTAATTGAAAATCAACACACATAACCTCCTTCTAATAATCTATCAACGAGCGTAATTCATCAAGGACACAAATGCTACTTAACAGAATTAAGTATCCACCCTTTTTACTAAATTGTATATTTTAAATAACTTGATCTATTGTTACCCATCATTATAATTGTAATTAATTCACACTCATTTCATACTATTCACTGATTTATCATAACATTTAATGGCTTGATGTAATCTTGAATATTTACCCGTTAAATCACATTTCCACCTCATTTTTTAATTGAGATATCACCTTCTATTTAACGCACGGATATGGCGTAGTGGTTAGCGTGCTTGATCGTAAATACAGTGTTATAGAAGTAACAGTCAAATCCCACTATTCAATTAGAGAGATACAAAGGTTAGCGGTGAGCGCTGTTCATTATGGCGTAGTGGTTAGCGTGCTTGATTGTAAATACAGTGTTATAGAAGTAACAGTCAAATTCCACTGTTCAGATATTCCTTGAGTTTCTTTAGGCGAATATTCGAAACAAATAAATAAACAATTCTCGGTACATATATTCTTTCAACATTCAATCAGCATGAATAATTTGTTGACTTACTGTCATAATGTATAGATCCTCCAAAATTCATAATCATTCATTGTCATAATTTATGGATCCTCCAAAATTCATAATCATTCACTGTCATAATGTATGGATCCTCCAAAATTCATAATCATTCATTGTCATAATGTACAGATCCTCCAAAATTCATAATCATTCATTGTCATAATGTATAGATCCTCCAAAATTAATAATCATTCATTATCATAATGTATTAATGATTATGAATTTTGGAGGATCCAGTAACTTTACTACCCTGTGTTCTCGTTGTTGAGAGTATTAAAACAGATTACATCTCTATTAACTCGGCGTAAATCAACCCAAATTCATCATTTTAATTACTTGAAATTCAAAACTCAACGAATACAAGATGTTTAGTAGCTTAATGGTGGAGCCCGGCATGGCCAGGTGGTTAGGGCGCTCGACTTACAATCTGTGCGTCGCGGGTTCGAATCTTCGTCACATCATCCGTGGGGGTGTTATAAAGTGAAGGTCAATCCCACTATCCGTTGGTAAAAGAGCAGCCCAAGAATTGACGGTGGGTGGTGATGACTAGCTGCCTTACCTCTGGTCTTACATTGCTAATGTAGGGACGGCTAGCGCAGATAACCCTAGCGTAGCTTTGCGCGAAATCCATAACAAACAAACAAGCTTAATGGTGTAATAAATATTTACCTGAATATCAAATCCCTAACTGTTTTTTTTTCTTCAGAGATCCCAAATCTCATTGTTTTGGGTATTTGTAACCCATAATCCCCAACGAATACCAATCTTTCATTCATACCCACACTTTAACACAAAAAATAATTATCTTAACATTTTAATGCTACACTTTAAAAAAAAATAATTAAAAATCATACACAAGCATACAGTAATCCATTTGGGGAAGTTTTAATCCCCATTCTAATTAATTGAAAATCAACACGTACAACAGTATGCTTAATATTTTATTGAACCTAAATTAAATATACAAGTGAGTTTATTAAAATATAATTTTGCAGTCCTCATCCCCATTTTCAATACCTGAAATACACCATATACAACTTTAATGTAACATTCTATTAATGTGAATACAGCTTAGTGGACCAAGTAATTATTTAATAACGAGGTGATTTCGATGCAACACGCCAGTGAAAATGTTGCATTGGAATTCTAAGTTGTTAATCGTGTTAATAGACTGTAACATGATGATAATGTGTTAAACGTGAACAACATTGAGTGTAGATCAATTAAGCTAAGTGTATTAGAAGATTATATTTAAATGACAGTGTTCATTTTTCCAGAAAGTAAAAATACCTAAAATGTTAAATATAAACCAAACAGAGTGCTGGGGGGTGACAATTTTATTTTGGGAGGGCGGTATTTTTTCTAGGCATATCCCCTTCCCGAACAGAAATCCTGGCTACCGCCCTGCAGTATTCGAATATTATATTTTTAAATCAATAGTTGAGTGAACAAGTTAATCAACTAATTTACACAGTCTGATAAAAGTCTTGAGTTAATCGCAATTCCCCATTCCCCAACACTTGAATTATAATTAAATAGTAATAACTCATATATGACTGATGTGAAAAATCTACCATATATATATATAGTTACAATTGTACCTTACTGTACTATTCTGAGAAACGATATTGTCTCGTAAAATAAGTCGAAAATACAGCGTTCATGGTAACAGTGTTAAACTTTCTAAGTATATTATAACAGATACCCTAATATCTCGATCAGTGTTATTGTTTTAAAGATCAAACATACTGATACTTTAATTTACAAATTATGTGTACCTCATTATTCAGTTAATGAGAACAAAGCTTCTAGAACCTTCTTTGTTCTTCTTCATTTCTTTCTTATCGATCAATACCAGAGAAATAGTTCTGTGGATCTTTTCGATGTTTAGAAAGATTTTAAGAGGCCCATAAATAGTGATTTAGATCATCCAAACCGAAAATACATGGAATTTTGATCCTAAATCGCCTAGATTTTTTATTACTGATAGGACTAGAAATCAAATAAGGCATTAATAATGGATAAAGAATAATGAATTACATCAGTTATTGTAAAACCGAATATTTATATATGAAAATGTTCTTGTTTGAACCAAAAGTAAAAAAAAACTACTTAGAATTATATTCATATATGCCTGTGTTCAAACCAACTGTTACCAAACCAACGTCCTATCACCATGCAAGTTTAATCAGCCAGAAAAATATCTTATTTTTTTTATAATAAATGCTGTAACTCATATCTGTTTAGGTTAAAACAACGGATACATTTTAGCCTATCTTTATAATTTTAAGCCTTTCTGTGTCATGCACTATATAGTCTTTGACTATAACCATTGATTCGAACTAACTTCAGTCTATCAATCTTTCAAACTCTGCATACTTTTATTATCTGTAGGCATATTGTAACCGTGTATTATTTAGACTAAAAATGTTAAGTTTATCAACAATAACTATAGAAATGCAAAGGAAAATTATATTGTTGCACATTGGACTTTCGTTGAAACTTTTCTCGCTTGTTTGTTTGTAATTAAGCACAAAGCTACACGAGGGCTATCTGCGCTAGTCGTCCCTAATTTAGCAGTGTAAAACTAGAGGGAAAGCAGCTAGTCATCATCACCCACCGCCAACTCTTGGGCCACCTTTTACCCTTTTACCAACGAATAGTGGGATTGACCGTCACATTATAACGCCCCCACGGCTGAAAGGGCGAGCATGATTGTTAGGACGGAGATTCGAACCTGCGACCCTCAGATTGCGAGTCGAGCGCCCTAACCACCTGACCATGATGGGCCCATCGATTTATTAAAACTACACAGAAAAGTTTGAGAATTATTTTTATCACGTTATCATAAAAGAGATCTTACCAATTTTATTTTTATTTTTGATAGCTAATGTTTCATTCGCAAAAATACCATTTTATTAGAAATTAATTTTTACAATCTTCACATGGTAAAACCCTTTTCGGAAAATACTCTGAGAGTCCAGAGCTATAGCATAGAAAAAAATTAAGAAAATATTAAACTTTTGAAATTTCTATATCCACAAATGTGGTATTACATCAAATACGAGAAAGATTCGGCCATATGTTTCTATACAAATTCTATTTAAATAAAAAATTATTGAAGTTTCAGAGAATCCCTTTAGGTTACATAATTGCGTGAGGATTTGGGTTTATGAATTTAGATGAACAATTCTCCGTTTTATTTTTCTTCGTGATTAAAATCATGATTAAACCACAGGATTTTTCGTTTTAGAATAAATTTCTAGCGAATATTTGACATACATCTGACATCTCTGCTTATAACCAGCGTTATACCAAATCTTGGTTTGCTGATCTTAAAGTTAGTAGGCTAATATTCCCTGACATTAACTTAGTAAACATACTGATTTTATGTTTGACCCACAGCCAGCATGAACCAACGTATCAGATTAACAATTCACCAACTATCGTGTGCTTGGTATTTTCCTAATCGTGTGGGAGATGGCTCTGATTAAATGAAAAGGCTTAGCTGTAACGTGATAAATCGTCATTATTCAATGATAACTCTTTAGTTAATTTTGATATACAAGTGTCTATGAATATCCTTTATTATTATTTGTATAATACAGAAAATAGTTGAAGAAGTTTCACAATTCGTGGGGACAATTCATCCTTTGTTCTAGTCAGGATTTACCAGTAATAGCGCAACTGTTTTCACATGAATATATGAACAGAAAAATTCTTTACCTACAACAGAAAAATTGAGAAATATGACGATATGATAAATCGGTGTAGTGTGAGAAAGTAAGTGATCCATGACGCAGCAAACACATTACTCTCTTTCATCAACAATTCTACAACCTATTTCCTATTATTGCTAAAACAATATATGCGATTTTTTAGTGTCAGTATGATTCAGTGTATATGAAAAGAAAATACAGAAGAAATTGATTTAACTCATGAGATGAAAGAAGATTTTTTTACTCTTATGTTAGTGTTAATTTTTTAAAAGTCATCAATCTCCTGATAACTTCCGTGAGTGAATGGTCACGAACATTACGGGTCACGTACCTGGGATAATGCTGTTTGTGTAGCTTCACCTTTGTTTGTAGAACACTTTTAGTAGGGTGTATTGACACATGAAGTGTTCTAGAACTTTTGATGAACTTGGGGAAATATTCGCATAACATGCTCGTAGAAACTTGATTGGAGCTGGTTCCATTCTTTACATCATAATCCAAGTTCTTCACTAGCATGACGTAAAGCATTGTGCAACAAGACCATTTTTATTGACGTGGTAGTACGGGTGAAAAAGATCGACAAAGAACAGGTATCGTTCACCTCTCCTGGTTACTTAAGACTCGAAACAACTAAACCGTTTGGAGGTGGAAGAAATGTTTGACTAATATTTCACGTGCATGCCGTTTTTGTATTATATACATATTTATTTTATATTACTCTTATATATTTCTCAAGTATTGTATTTTACAATGTTACTCTATTGTATTTTGGAGTATTTTTGAAATTGTTAAAAAAATCAGAGTTTAGGCAAGCTACTGAGACATCGTTTTTTCCATAATTGAAAAGCTGTTTAGATATATTTTTCGAGAGAAAGCAAATACACTTTTGTTTCTAAAAGAGACATCGAATCTCTGTAAAATGATATCATCTCAACTCTCGTAAGTATACCGCGATTGAATAACTTTTAATATTTCATCTGTGCTTGTTAATGAATGAAGCAGATTTTGGTAAGGATTCGTTGGAAGGATAAAAGAGCATTTTTGGAGAACTGCTTTTCTGAGAAACTGATAAAAACTAAATGTTGCACTTGGTATGGGTTTCTGCTGAGCTTTAGAAATTAAATTTTATTAAATTAAATATTAAAATAAGCACAAGCATGTTAGTATTTAAGTACAATTTACAGCTTGTAAATATATGCAATAATATTATTTAAAATAATTGGTTTATCTGGAATATATTAAAATCATATTGTTTTAGTTTTGTCTGTAGGGTGTTTAAGGAGAGCTTGTTTTTTATAACTTATGATTTTTTTTAGATGCCTTTCTCTTCTACATTATGAGCTCTCTGACTTATGTTGTCCTACATGAAAAACAATTTACTTCTGATTATCAGTTCTTAGTCTCAAGTATTCTAAGTATTCATTTTTATTATTTGTTTATATTGCTAGTTAGTTTCTTTAGAATATTGCGTTGGCTAGTGGTTAGCACTTTATGCTGCGGCTCAGAAGGTCCAAGGTTAGAGCCTGCGACATACTGCTGAACACATCTGCTTATTCGGATGTGAGCACATTGTAAAAACGACAGTCAATCGCACTATTAAGTTAATGACAGCCGTGTAGGTGGCTAATGCTGCTTACTGGTTACTCTTCCTATGGTCAGCAGTTCTAAATTACGGATGGCTAAGCCTGAACTTCAGGGTCTTGAATATAATCGTTTAGTCCATATGTCGTCCTCGGCACTGTTCGGATTAAAAAATAATGAAAACCCGACTTATTTTGAACACATTCCGTGTTTAGCAGAGTTCTTAATAATATGAAATTCTCTACTTGTTCTATTCCGTGTGGGTGTTTTACATACTAATTACTTTAAGGAATTCTGAGTAGAACTTGGTAGCAAGATGCCGTTCATGTAACAGTTTGTAATGCTGAGTTTATAATTATCAGAATAATTACTTGCTTAAAAATTAGAGTAAACTGGAGTACAAAAGCGTATTTAAAGCCAATGAAAGCATAGCAACGTATATCAAATATCTAAAATTGTGCATTTTTACTTATATATCTGTTTTATATCTGAAATGTTTCAGTATAAATATTTATATTACAATGACAGACAGTTATAGTATTTTGGAGAGTCACTATGCTTTGTCTAGCAAACTATGTAAATAGAGAATATGTTGAGTCTAAAAAACGACAGGAACACTAGAATTGTGTTGTATTATCTCAATTTATTGTTAATTAAGGCGAATAATAAATACGTAATCGAGCACCTCAATAGCTATTTTAACGCCATCTGTTAACACGAAAGAGAAGTCCCATACCAATATTTAGTTAATAGTATGTAATTTATTAATGTTTTGAAAATACTGTTAGTACTTATAAGGCTGTTTATTTTGTGAGTGTTATAAGAAGAAAAAATAATTAAAGAAAAAATAAAGCAATGTAAAGTAGACAGCCAAAACGTGTCAAATAAGTGTTAAAACAAGGAAAAAGTTTAACACACTCATTTAACACTAAATTAATGAACAGAAAACAATTCTAACCATATTTTTACTCTTAAATTTATTGTCAAAACTTTCCCTTATGTATGGGTTCTAGTTGAATAAATTTCTACCTTGTAGAGTGGAAAAAGTTATTATTTTACAACTTTTGGGCATGACTTAAGTTACTTTGTTTTACGCAGTACGTTCATATATGTTTAAGATATTTTTCAGAAAGAAATAACTATATTTTAATCATTCCCACCTAATAAATCCCACCACTTTTCATATGAAATATTACTTTACAAAAACATATAAGTACAAATATAAGACATATAGTAATAAATAAAGACGAATCTAATTTTAAAGATTGTTTGTTTGAAGTTCTGCCCACCACGGATATCAAAACTCGGTTTTTAGCGTTGTAAATCCGCAGACATAGCGCTGTGTCACTGTAGGGCAATTTTGAAGCATAATAATTTAAAATGCATTATATAAACAGCAATTCAAATAATTTCTCCTTATGTCTGATTAATGAAATTTTCTTAAGCTAAAGTTATTTTATTTACGTCATAATTTTCAGTCGTGTCTCAAATTTTGCAAAAATATTTAATTAGTTTGGTACAAAACCCAAAGAATTTTGAATAGGAAATTTCACGAAAAAAATCGCTGTTATTGTTTGTAGTTAAGCAAAAAGCTAAATAATAGTTTATCTGTGCTGTGCCCATAACGGGTAACGAAATCCTGTTTGAGTTTAACATTTATAAGCCTTTTGATTTACCGCTATGCCACTGGGTAACGTTGCTATTGACATATGAGTGATTTCACATAACAAAAGCAGTTGTACGATATTATTATGATTAATGTATTCTAAAGACGAAAATTGTGTCAATGAAACATTTTAAGAGAAGTATAAATACCATTTCAAGTAACGCTTAAAAGTGAATGAGGTAGGGAGAGCCACCGTTGAGGAATGCAAACGAAGGCGGTAATCGTAAAACTATGTTGTTTTACGATTATCAAAGCGTACAATAGATGGCAGCACCAAACAGTGAGCATTCGTATACGGTTTGACATCGCTGTTTTTCTGTGATAATATAGTTAATTAAAAAAAATGATTCGTACTGATATGTAGTGTTTGAATTGAACATATTTATTGTCATTTTAAATGAAATTTAGACACACCTTAGGTCAAAACATTTGAATTTTTTCGCTTAAGATTTTATTTATCTCATTGTTCTAGGTGTTGTATTTAAAATTCCAGTTATGGTGCCTGCACTTTTATAACTAAATTCATACTTTAGGAATTCTTCTTCTTTTATATTGAAGCACCCTGCAATGAGAATGCCAGTCAGGTTTAAATATACGATTTTACTGTAAACTTTCTATAGCAAAGTTTTAGAAAATATTTAAGATATATAAAGTATAGGGTAAATTGAATAAAACGTGTGCTTCTTATGGTTTCATTACATTTTTCTGCTATTTATATGTAAAATCAACTTTCAGAAAGTCATTACAATTCGTTATGATTGAGTTTCCTAATACAAAATTGCTATTAAAGAATTCTTCTAGAGAAAATATCATTTCATTTACGTATTGCATAAAGTATTACTCACATTTCGTATTTTATAGAAGAACATTTTTAATAACATATCTCAATAGATGGCGCTCTTTGACTTAATTTAGGTGAATTTGTTTGTTTGAAATTAAGCACAAAGCTACACAATGGGCTACCCGTGCTCTGCCTACCACGGATATCGAAACCCGGTTTCTAGCGTTGTAAGTCCGCAGACATAAATTTAGGTAAAAACAAAGCCTACCACTACAGCTTATGTTTAATGAGTTTCAGTGTCATATATATCTTTTCCAGATTTGATATTCAATGTCTTTCATATTATTTGCACACATCGTAGTAAATATTAAATACAGCACTAAAATAAAACGATTAAGAAGTTATATTCTTAAGAGTGTTTTACGGCTTATAGATACTCGTTGCATGTTTCTGTTACTCTTGTGAGTGTTAAAAGAAATTGATCAAGTCTGTGGTAAAATTCCAGTAGTCAACCGTCCACTTACAGCTGCTGGCTTTGGAAATCAAACGAAATAACAGCTAATAACAAGTACTACACGTCAATATAGACTTCAATGAGATACTATCTCTCCCCCCCTTATTGTACGTTATTTTAAAAAAAAACTATAACGGTTTTGAACTTTGTTGTACGTCGGGAGATTTTGCATACACAGGGTGAGCCACAAGTGTTTACACTGAGTGAATACGACTTCCAAACGCTTAGTCCAGAATTAATTTGGTATTAGGAGGTCAGTTTTGATTATATGTATTACTATTCCGTTAAAAATGACTATATAGAATCATTTAGAATCTAAAAGAATCCGTCAGAACCTGCACCAATTTTGAACACATTTGAATTTCGTTATGGTTCATATATTAAAGCATTAGTGACGTTTAAAATCTCTATACAAAACCAGAATCTTGGAGCTGGCCTGTAATTAAAAAAAAAAAAATATAAAGAACTTGGAAAAAAAACAGACTCTGAGAAAAAAAATTAAGAGGGGACATTTTAACTTAAACAAACATTTAAAATTTTAAAGATTAATTTAAGTGAATACAGAAATTTTAAGAAACTACCAATTTTGGTTTTATTTTATTTTTTCGTGTTCTACATCTAATAATAATAATCTTCTAGTAAATTGGTTATTGAGCGGTGCCAGACAGTAATATTTAAACAAAACAAAATAGTGGCATGTCTGCGGACTTACAACGCTAGAAACCGGGTTTCGATACCCGTGGTGGGCACAGCACAGATAGCCCATTGTTTAGCTTTGTGCTATATATATTGTAATCGCTCAAGAGTTATAAGAATATTTCGTTTCATATACTTTTTTAAAAAACAGTTGCACAGAATGAACCAGAAGATATTTAGAGTTGCTGATTGATCCTTATTTCATGAAAACGTCATAATGAAACACAAAATAACTAAGATACAAGTTACATGTATTTTTTTATGTTTACCAAGGAATATGAGAAACCCATTCTAATAACTTTGAATCAAAACTGTTAACTTAAAGTGAAAATTAATTTATTGATAAATGTACAGAACTTTTGCACAAAAGTACACTAAACTCCAATGTCATTTATTGAGCAAGGACGATAAGGGCTAAGGTTTATTTCGGACATCTCGTGGTTTATTGCGCTTTAACAAAAGTTTTCATACCTATGTTGTATAGATATACCACTATGTAACCTTAAAAGTTATCGGTTGATTATACAATTCAAAAACTCACCTTGCTTTTCTCTAACCGAATATCTTCTTTACTGCATACTTCAAAAGTTTATAAATATTTTCTTAAAGTCACGTTTTCCGCCCAACCAAGTCCTTACACACAAATTATTGTTAGGACAGTTTTTTTTATCAGATTCGATTTTTCAAAGAAAATTAATAGAGGTTTTTTCCTTCGTCTTTTGTTTCGATACTTAACACTGTAGTGTTTACAAATTTAAACTACCGCTTTTAAGGTGTTATCATCGAAACGAAGAGAAGATAACGAACAATATATTTATGTATAGTTATCAGAATTATTTAAACTATACGTAACAAGTCTTAAATCCAGTAACTGACAAGTTAAAAGCCACTACCACTTCTCGTGTTACTGTCGTTAAACGAACCAGTAACAATATTGTGTCAAAGCCAAACGATGCTCATATACCTGTGCATAACGAAAATGAGCAGTGGCGGGAAGTTTTCACGCGTGACATGATGGTAGCGATATTTCGTTTCCTGCAGCCTTTGTCTCGACTAACCAGTACTGTCTACCGTATCCTCGTCCGCCGGTTATATATACTGGACATTACAAGCAAAGGAATAGTTAACAAAGGACTTTGTGTAACTCAAATATAGCTACTACTATGTTTCAAAGTTGTTCACATTTATACTTGCCTTGAAAAAATATTTTAGCCTTAATAAGAGAAACTGTTACGCATGTTAATAGAGTTGGCATGCATAGGTAGTTTTATTTTCTAAAAGTTTCTGACATTTCTGGTAATTACGCTAGGCTACCTCAAAAATTAAACACTTTTACAAAGTCATAATATATCTCATTTTACGCTCTAAATTTAAATTTCGAACAATTTTGTGCAGTAACACTTTATTACAATACATTTGTTTGGCAATATAAACAGAAGGATTTGATAATTAAAATACTTTATTTCCGATATTGTAAGAAACCTTACATAGTAGACTCGATAGCATTCAGCTTAGATTTAAAATTTAGTTTTCCTAGTTATCTTATTGTTAGCATCCATTTTGAAAGGAATGCCACGGTCTACATCACAAGTCGGGCAGCATAACTTTCGTAAACAAGACTACCAGTGAATGTTCCATACGCAATTTTTGATTCGAATTATTATTTTAGTCACTAAAGTTCACGGCACTTTTGGATCAATTACCCGGTACTAGATTTATGGCACAGGATAATTACAAAGAAAAAAAACGTATTTGAAATTAATGTATCTTAAAAACGACTTGTCCTAGTGGAATGAAATTATACCAGAGGCACAAGATAGTGGACGCGACAGCCCACACCCTCATTTACATTGTTACCAGAGGCACAATATAGTGGACGGGACAGTCCACGCCCTCATTTACAGTGTTACCAGAGGCACAAGATAGTGGACGGGTCAGCCCACCCCCTCATTTACATTGTTACCAGAGGCACAAGATAGTGGACGGGATCAGCCCACCCCCTCATTTACAGTGTTACCAGAGGCACAAGATAGTGGACGGGACAGCCCATTCCTCATTTACAGTGTTACCAGAGGCACAAGATAGTGGACGGGACAGCCCATCCCCTTAATTACAGTGTTACCAGAGGCACAAGATAGTGGACGGGACAGCCCATGTCCTCATTTACAGTGTTACCAGAGGCAAAATAATGGAACGGTTTCGAATTGCTAAATTAACTACAATTTTGCAATGCTTTTATAAACGCGTTGTCCCAGATATATATGTGTCGTTGTTTGTGTAAGTTCTCTGAAAAAGAACTGTTCACTTGCAAGATTCACTAGCATTAGCTCATTATTTAAAGTTTCTTCGTTCGTTAACACATTAAGAATGTTTCTTTTTCATTTACATTAAAATGTTTCTGTTAATTTCATCAGTCTTCTAGAATAAGTCTGTCCCCAAACTCTTAAACTACTAATTGAAGAACATAACCACATTCATACACTGCTAGGCCCCGGCATGGCCAGGTGGTTAGGGCGCTCGACTCGCAATCTGAGGGTCGCAGGTTCGAATCCCTGTCACACCAAACATGTTCGCCTTTTCAGCCGTGGGGGCGTTATAATGTTATGGTCAATCCCACTATTCGTTGGTAAAAGAGTAGCCCAAGAGTTGGCGATGGGTGGTGATGACTAGCTGCCTTCCCTCTAGTCTTACACTGCTAAATTAGGGACGGCTAGTGCAGATAGCCTTCGTGTAGCTTTGCGCGAAATTCAAAACAAACAAACAAACTCTTCAATTAACAAGTAGATGTAAATTCAACAGGAAATGTAATTGCAGCGCAGTTGTGCTAGACATATATTACGAATTGTATTGTTCACGATCTGATATAAAACGCTTGGCGTTCTTAGAAACATTACCACTCACGATCTGATATAAAACATACTGTGTTGTTACAGATATTACTTCTTACTTGATTTTGTATATTAAATATACGGTGTTGTTACTAATCTTACTAATCAGAATTCGATATTCATTTCAAACTTTAACTAATTGTCCCTTACTTGATCTTTATATTTCACAGATGATCACAGTTTGTACACAGAAGTAGGTTTCTTTTTCAGTAAAATTATTCATTATAGCTTTTGAAATGTAATCCACTAATCAGTCAAATTCCCACTCGCTAGGCTCATACTTATAAAAAACACAACCTAATTTAAACTAATGGATTACAAAAATTAAAGCAATATTTTTACATGATCTATCCATGGACGTAAGTTATACTTCAAGTTACATCTGCAGTAGTAATACCATATTATCCAGTCAGTCGCACGTAGAAATAACTTTTTAGAGAACAACTTTAATATTCAAGCTATATTAGAGTAGACACAGAATATTAAACCTTTCTTTTTAAATTACTGATCTAAGACATATAGTGTATTGATACACTAACTACATGTTTTGCAATATTTTCATTATATTACCTTTATAATTTCACGCTCATACATTTTAACAAAACTTTTAACTGGCAAAAATAGGAAAATAAATCTCGTGAGATCAAAGAAGTTAACACTTTTGATTAAAATATATGTCAGAAAAGTACGACGGAATTATAACTTTTATAAAACATTTTTTATTAAAATTAACGTTGTGTCTTTGAGCTTAGTTTCTTGTTTAGTTCAATTAGGAAACTTTGGTTAAAGAGTGCGCTTCTAAGATAAAATTTATAGGTTGTCAATAGTTTAAAGGGGAACGTAAAATATAGTGGAAAAACAGTTTTAGTAAAACGCATAATGTCTTCTGGCGTTGTATTTGTAGCAATGCTACAAACACATAGATAGACCCATTCATGCTAAATATATATGGCTCTATCTATGTGTGTCTGTAGTGTGTAAAAACAGAAAATATCTCTGTAAATAGCCATACTATTTGTATGAAACGATCCATGAAGGTTTAAATTGAAGATAAATTTCACCTAACTCGGTTTTTTTTCACTTTACTCATTCCACAAACAGGATTTATTTTTCACGACTCTCTACAAATAATCGTCTTTCAAGTTACATCCGAACTTTGTTGTATTGAAAAATAAACATTCATTGGCTGTATCTGTGGCACTAGATACATAATTTTTCTCGATGGAATTACTCATCTCCATATGTTAGGTGATTATAAAATGATAAAGCTTGCAAACAACGATAAAACCAACTTGGATGTTTTTAGTATCCAGCCAGGTTATCTGATTGGTACAGATTTTTGTTCTAAATGCAGTGGTCTAATCACGTTATATAGTTTATCAGCAAATTGTTAGTTCAACTGAAAGTATAATTTACTTATATATTATTTCGTTATGATTGCAAGTATATCACGAAGTGTAATTTAAAATAAATTCTAGTTTTATGTGTTAAACAATGTTTATAAGTAAGGAAGAGATGTCAGAAGGCAGGCTGCAGCATAAGAGAAAGCAAAAAATAAATAAGTTTAACCGAATGATAATTCTTTAAAACGTTTTAGTTGAAATTGGGAAATAGAAAACTCAGAGAAAAGGAGTATAGCAATATTCCTTCAGTTGTTAACTATACCATCCAGTAACGATGCAATAACTACCATTCACTTCGTATAAAAACTTCGCAAAAAGTATAGCACTCAATATAGAATATTAACCCTCTGTACTCGTTTACTAACACTCCATCTTAGACAGCTTTAGTTAATCAGTTCTTAAATATATATTACAATATATCGTTTTACTTGTAGCCCTTTAAGGCTATTCATTTGACCAATATTTAATATAGAATATTAACCCTCTGTACTCGTTTACTAACACTCCATCTTAGACAGCTTTAGTTAATCAGTTCTTAAATATATATTACAATATATCGTTTTACTTGTGGCCCTTTAAGGCTATTCATTTGACCAATATTTCATTACAATTTATGACAGAATAGTATATCAACATAAAACGGTTTCTGCGATTTTGCTTCTTTAGACAGAAACAACAATCCTTAATAACCACATTCAGATCAACTTCAATCTGTCATCTACCGTCTAGGTGGCTATCTGGAGTAATTCAGCTTTGTTCGACAAACACACTGCCCTATACTTTGCTAAAACTTCTAGATAGTGAAATGCATATAACATTTCGCTAATGTGATGAACTACTATTGATCTTCGTCGCTAAATCAAAATTATAATTTATCGTTATCCACTAGATATTGCGTACCACAACGAATAACAAGAAACGGACTGTAATTAAATGCGAAATACTGAGATGCAATAAATTTAATGTTTTATGACTTTCAAAGTATATTACTGTTTTGAATTTATGTAAAAATCTGTCTACTATACGTCGGGCGAAGAAACTGAAATAATTACATCAGACTTTTCATTATTATCTTTTGAAAACAATCATATTTTAAACTGGAAAAAAATGCGTCACAAACATTTTCCAACCGTGATAATGAATACGCTACTAATTAGTATAATAACATAATCAACATCTTTTAATGCTAAAAAAACGAAGTCAGAAAGTTATATTTTGTTACGCTTTTTAAATGTTTAAAATTTCATTCAGCAACCGGTTGAAATTGTTAACATTTAATTAAACAAACTAATAGTGGCGTTAGAACACTTATATTGCGATATTGTTTAAATTTTAGGTTTAAAATAACTTTTATTCAGCACCAGTCCAACAAATCTGTTTCATTGTATCATGCCAACGCACTAATGTAATTTACACTGCATAGAGAAAACACAGAAAATTAACTTTAAACACTGAAAAATTAATGATCGTTATCAACATAGAATTTACAGACAACGTTTAGATTTTTGCATAGAAAATATATAACTAAATTCAGAGGTGTAGGAGGCAAATTAAAAGTGGGAGGCCCAAGATATGTTTGACCGAAGAGAGGGAATGTGTTACACAGGCGCACACATTACAGCTGGAGTCCAAGGTTCCACTTAGAGCCATGGAAGTTCTTAGATTCTGGATTAAACTTTTACCTGAGAGTAATTTTGATGCATATCTACTGAGACAGAGTGAAAAGTGGGAGAGGGGTACTTCCTACGCCACTGAACTGGCAATAATCGTTTTAAAAAATCCATGAATCCATGCACCATGAAAAAGAGACGGCCAATTCACGGAGCTACGTTTTTATCTTCAGTATCTCACGTCTTTCAACCGTTGGTTTCAACTAGAAGCCTGGACTCCACGATTCTATGAGAGGAGAAAGTAATAGTCAGTAGAGAATCTTTCAGTCATCGCCCGCATGAACGAGCAGACAGATTGGACACCTTTGAAATTTCATATGAAGTTCCGTCAATCATGGAAATATAGTCCGAAAGAAAAACTAAAGGAAAAAATGAAACATGCTGACAAATTGCATAGATAGAAATGTGCCAGTTTCATTAACTTAGAGAATGGGTCTCTTCCAATCTCCACAACTTGAATATATATTGTCAAAGTTAAGTATGTGGTATAGGAAAAGCCTGTCCAGGAAATAATACAAATGAAGGAACTATTGGCTACAATTATAACCTAGTTAAATTATTTTATCATCTTGCAAAACTCCTTAACGACGTGTTTTTAGATATCAAAAAATATATATGACATAGTTTTGTAAATATGGACATAGTGCTCAGTAGATCTCAATAATAACTATCTAAATTAAAAACTTTGTTTTAAATATCAGAATTACAGACATTTATATTTAAGATCATTTTATTTCATCATTCTAAATACTTTATATTGTATTCAGGTCTTACAAACAGTTTTTAATTTTTCCAAGTTCTATTTCAGAACCAGAAAGTTTCGATCTATGTCCGATGCTAATTTAATTTTATTGTTATTACTTTATATGGAAGAACTCGATCGAGGATGGTATCTGCTAATCATAACGTAGTTGTATTATTAGCAAACACACTCTTCATGTGGATATCTTTTATAATCATTAAATGAAATATATATGTCATCCAACTCCTAGAATTATACATGTTAATTGATCAACATCAGAGACAAAGTAAATTGTGAAAACGGTTTCGAGAAAACATGTTTGTTTTGTTCAGGCTAATCCAGTCTCTTTTCTTATGTTAAAAAAGAAGTTTGTCTCTTTTTTTTCCTCAGTTAAATCCTTAAATCTCTCATCAGTGCGTTGATAAAATACCCGTATACAGTTAACAACATAATAAACAAAGATTTCAAGTCCATGAAGGGACATAAGCTTCCAGCTTCGTTTTGAAATCAAAGTTGTTTTTGTGCATGAGAAAGATAAAAAAACAAAAAAAACAAACGGGAATCATAGCAATTCCATTCGGACTTGGATTGTATCCCTAAATGGACCTTATAGATTTTAGTAGGTTAACATATATTGGGAAGGTGCTTGAGAATTGCAGGCATTCTACATTTACCTCATTTTTAAAGGGGAGTGGTAAGAGTTGTAATATTGGGAAAAAGTCTTGACAGAAAATACTATATGATAAAAGAGAAGGAAATCTTACCTTTCCAATGCGTTAAACAATTTTTGAGGGTATTACTTCTTATCTGGATAATGGGAAGGCTCCGTATTTTAATTTATAAAAGGCTTTTGATAAGGTAAATGAACGATAAGCTAATAAAAGTGCTGAGTAAGATTAAAGGATGAATAGGCGAAAAAAAGCAAACAGTTGACATTAAATGAGTCCAATGAACGATAAGCTAATAAAAGTGCTGGGGAAAATTAAAGGATGAATAGACGAGAAAAACAAAACGTTGACATTAAATGAGTCCAATTAAACTGAACTTTGCTACTAAAGTATTCTGCTTGGATCTTTGCTCTTTTTATTTGTGTTAATAACATTTATAGGGGCATAATTTGTAGATGTAAAAAGTTTGCTTATGACATTAATCTCCTAGGTATTTATTGGTGTACTAAAGAAGAACTAGGATTAATTAGTTATATCGGCAAGTGGCCTTTAACCACAATAAGTGCAAGGTAATGCATTTGTGTTATCATAACACTTTTAATATAGATGAGAGTCCATTCGTTACAGTAATATTGAAAATGGTAATTATCATTATTTCTTTATACATATCATTAGTTAGGCCTCACTGTAATATTGTGAACAGTTCAAGTCTTAATATCTATGAAAATATATTGGCTTATTGGATAGAGTTCAGAGAAAGATTAGAAAGAGGATTCCGAGGATAGAAGGATAATCTTATATGGATATGTTAAGATTATTTCTCTTGATAAAAGAGAGATAATAGGTCATCTTATTGAATTTTAGAATATTATTCTCTGAATTCTCTAAATATTTAAAACAATAGAATAAGTGGGCAGATTTGTAAAAGAAAGGTTTGACTCCAATTAAGACTATTTTATGTTTCTAATAAGGTTATTAGCTTATAGAATGAGTTTAAAAGAGGATTCGGTGATTTCATGGAAAATGACAGGTAGGCTAATTTTTTATTCTTCTTAGTCTTCGTAGTGGGTGTACATAGGTAGTTTTAAAGAACCAAATAGTCTTTGTTGTTCATATGTTATGCTGTCTTATGACCACTGTACCTTTGCACGTTTGACCTACTGGAGAGTTTTTTGAACCTGAGGTTCATGTACAGTTGAAAGTGTGTGGACAGTCTGTCAGGATGTGTGTTTAAGATTGACCTCGCCACTCTTGCAGCTTGCTATAATGGTGTCAGGCAACAGTGCTTAATCATGTTCATCAAGCAGAGCATCATTAGATGAGAGAGGAAGTAATTCTAAGTACAGCACGTAACCAAGAACATCATTCTTATAAAGGGCAAGTAAACCTCTATATTTGGAAATTCGGAATAATTTACATTTATGTGGATAATCAATCTCTAAACGTCAAAGACGTGTAAGTAAAGTTTCAAACTCATGACTGACAATTCGTAATTAATCTTAGTCAGGAAGAATATCTTTGGAAAATACAGTGTTTCCAATTAGTTACTTTTATTACATTGTTTTTATATTTTGTGACTTCTTACTTGATGTTAACAAGTAAGTAAAACACTATTACATACCTTCAGTCTCCTCAACACTATTACGTTATATAACCTAGCTTGGGATTTAGCCATAATTCCCGTAATATCTAACGATGTTCGGCCAGGTTAGAAGATTTAGATTGGTCCTATACTATATATTAAGTTAACAATGCAAAATAACCATCATAATAAAAATATATAAAAAATGAAAAATAATGAAATAAATGTGTTAGAAAATATATACACAAAACTTTTAATAAAACAAATATTAAATAAATAATATAACTTATACGTAAAACTAGATGTTGCTTCGTGCACTATCATTGAATCCCCTGTCCTTGAAAATTTCATTGCACTGGTAGTGATAGGAAGTTATTCTGATAAGTAGCTTTCACTTACCAATTTAAAAGGCCATGCAGGTTTAGTTATTGTGACACCTTATGTCGAGTAAAGAACGCTTAACACAATATTATGTACCTCATAATAAGATTTTGTGGTTTATTAAAACATGTGTGCTCATCTTCAATGGCTGAGTTTAGTTTATGTTTTAGGGAATCACCCCATAACCATTTTGCGCTTATTACAATTTTCAAACTATATCTTTTAATACATGAAGCGTATCTTCACAAAGTTTTGGAAATTATCAGAAAACATTAAAAGGCTTTAGTACATTTAAATATCAGATTTTTTGTATTAAGTTTTAAGATTTTTTAAAGTAGTGATTTGCTTGTGCATTTTATTTCTTTTTGAATGTTGATTATCTAACATGCAAAGTAATTTTGATTTTAAGATTAAAAATGCTTTTATGTATCAGAAAATAGTCAAATTTCAAAAGCAAAACCTTTATAACCTCCTAATATCTCCAGTTAATTATCAAAAATTTTTTTTAGAAAAAGTAATAAAATCTAATCTGTTATTTTCACTATTGTATCTCTGTAAGGGTTTGGTCGATTTGACCAACCTCGTAAGGAACATAAAAGATTAGGAAATAGATATAAGTTTCCCTTTTTTCGTTCTAGAATGACTACATATTATAGCAAAAAACCACAAATGTTTATTCTAAATAGTCTTATTTTCATAACATTATACATTATTTCATTGATCTTTTAGCAATGGCCCGGCATGGCCAGGTGATCAGGGTGCTTGATTCTAAATCTGAGGGTCGCGGGGTCGAAACCCCATTGAACCAAACATGTTTGCCCTTTCAGTCGTGGGGATGTTATAATGTGTTATAAAAGAGCAGCCCAAGATTTGGTGATCACGACCTGCCTTCCTCTAGTATTTCACTGCTAAATTAGAGACAGCTAGTGCAGATAACCCTCATTGAGCGAATTTAAAACCAAACTTTTAGCCATGTGTTACTAACATTACAGAAGTTGCAATGATGTGGCGCATGTTACCGTATTCAAACGAATAAATTAAATATTTGTTAAAGCTATGACGTCATCGTTCTACCTGACAAACCTCACTGAGTCGGAATCCTATGGGTTCCCAAGTACCCAAACTACTTCCGGTGCAGTGACAATTAATGCAGATAACCTCGAGTAACTTTGCACGAAATTCCAAAACAAACTACTGCTTTTCATACCAGTGTCGTGTAGAAATGTCTATATAAACTTATAATAGACTACATTCAGGAAATGTCTATATAAACTTATAATAGACTACATTCAGGAAATGTCTATATAAACTTATAATACACAACATTCAGGAAATGTCTATCTAAACTTATAATAGACTACATTGAGGAAATGTCTATATAAATTTATAATACACTACATTCAGGAAATGTATATATAAACTTATAATAGACGACATTCAGGTCCTGTACCGTAAAAAATACAAAACTACATTCAGGTACCTGTACCATAAAAAATACAAACCTAAAGAAACAAACTAAGTCCTAACTGAGACATAAAAACATATACCAGTAATTTCATTATCTTTACGACAAAACTTTCAAAGTTTCTCTAATAAGAAAAAACATGAGGTTATTTATTTTGAAGAAACAAACATAAACAGTAATTTTTAAGTATAAAATTCTTTGTGTTTGATTTAGTAATTGGTCGGGTTAGTGGTGAGATTTGTAAACAGCAGTCCCTTATTTCATCATTGTCAGATAAATATCACACTGATTTAACTATAGCATGATTGCATGTAATTATATACTCTCAACCAATATTTTGAAAAGAACAAGTAGTCAGATTTTACATATATTGATTTTCTACCTAATGTAGAAACTAAATCTACGTTTTTATATTTATCAGCGAAACAATATCGTGATTTAATATAATGTTGGGAAAATATATTGGTACAAACATCTGTCACAAACTCCTAACTATACAAGCACACATATATAAATATCAATTATATTAAATGTGTTTGTATTACCCACACAGCAGCAGTGTATAAAACCTCTACACGCAGTAATAAACTCTCAACAGCATCAAAAGTACTTAAAGTAAAGCCTAGCCGTTACTGTGGATGACAGAAATTATAATAAAACAGTTCGAAATCGTACTTTTACTGAGACGTAATACCAATATGAAACAACGTTGTTTAAACTCAGTCATAAATGTGTAGTAGCAGAAAGAACTATAAAACACAAAGAGTTTTATTATCAGAATGCTACTATAATTTTGCTATGGTTTAGTTGTCATTGCATTTACAAAAATATTTTGAATCTTTGAATCTTTTGAAACAAAGATGTTTCCAGCAAGTTATCTATTCAGATGTAGAAGCAAGGACATTCTATCAGGAAGATGTGCAACCTTCTTCTTGTATTGTTTGCGTGATGTTTTTATTTTTCCTTAAATTTACCACTTCTTACTCTGCAAGGATTAATTTTATCTTTTTTGCGTTAATAAGACGTTAAAATCATTATTTTAATAAAAATTAATAGTTTATAACTTAAACAAAACTTTGAATCTTCAGTGTAGTGATCCTAAACTATTTAACTAGCAGAAATCCTGTATTCTAACGTGAAAAAATGAGTTATTTTTATGTTAAACAATTTAACCAAGAGAGATTTGGTATTTTGGCTTAAAACAATAAAGAACTTTTAAGCAATGTTACCACCAAACATTTCATTTCTACGGTAAAACTATGAAGTATTTTTAAGCGATTTAGCCAACAGAGATTTCGTATTTCAGCGTAACAAAATGAAGATTATTTAAGAAATTCAATCACCAGACACCGCATATTCTAGCTTAAAACAAACAATCAAGTATTTTAAACAATTTAACCAACAGACACCTTGATGTTCTATCTTATAACAATAAAGAGTTTTAAACGATTTAACCAACAGGCACCTTGATATTCTATCTTATAACAATGAAGGGTTTTAAAAGATTTAACCAACAGGCACCTTGATATTCTATCTTATACCAATGAAGAGTTTTAAACGATTTAACCAACAGGCACCTTGATATTCTATCTTATAACAATGAAGAGTTTTAAACGATTTAACCAACAGACACCTTTATGTTCTATCTTATAACAATGAAGAATTTTAAACGATTTAACCAACAAGCACCTTGATATTCTATCTTATAACAATGAAGAGTTTTAAACGATTTAACCAACAAGCACCTTGATATTCTATCTTATAACAATGAAGAGTGTTAAACGATTTAAGTCATTAATCAACAAGATGTTACTGATTTTTGTAGTTAGATCGTAATTATTAATTGTTTGTTTGGAATTAAGCATAGAGCTACACAATGGGCTATCTGGGCTCCGCAATTATCAGTTTTTCTCTCTGTGAAAAATTGAGACCCATGTTGATAAACATGAAAAATTTCAAAACCCCTTTTGCAATTCCTGACAAAATCAAACATCAACTGATAAACTATTAGTACTCATTATTTTACTGTAGAGGAACTTTTTTTGATAAAGGCATGAGGTTTCTTTCTTATCATAGTCTTTATCAAAATAAAATGTTAAAACTGGTTCTATGTGCAGCTAAAAAACTTACAGTGTCAATACGTATACCAAATTTTTAACAAAATGTTTATTTACAACAAGAATGAACATCATGTTTAATTACAAACAGAGGTCTTTTCCGATCATTTACGATGATAGAAATTTTGAACACAGACTGATCCTCATCGATCCTGTTGCCTCAGAACAATACGAATGCTAGACTTTATTTCTATGAGGTTAATTTATGCAAAACTCATTATTACAATTAATATGTACGTATTCCACACCAGTATTTTATTATGGCAAAAAGTAGTTGTTTATTCTGAAACGATAAGAACGAGATCTCCCAAAACAAAAAATGTGTCTTTTCTCTTATTCTTTATCGATATCAGGCGCTTCTAACTCCGCGTTCTTTGCTTTCTATTGAACTTTCCCGTGTGTACATGTATATTAGATATAAAACACAACATACTTTACCATTACTAAGTAATTGATTATTAATATTTGAGAATGACTCGTTGCAGGATACTCTTCATAACAATACAATAATTTGTTATGTGATTGTATCTTGCTTAACAGGTACGTAGACCCTCTTTTCCAACCTCTAAACTTCTCTTGCTTCTTATTGTTCTTGTTCACTCGGCATATTTTATAATGAAACGAGTCGTAAATAAACAGAGCTTAATTAATGCATAATGATGACAAGAATTGCTAAAAAATATTCCTTACCCGAGCAGAATTAAAGTTACCTCGCCTCCACCAGTTACAAAATATCTGATTAAAGTTACCTCGTCTCCACCAGTTATACAATATCTAATTAAAGTAACCTCGCTTCCACCAGTTATACAATATCTAATTAAAGTTACTAAGCCTCCACCAGTTATAGAATATCTGATTAAAGTTACCTCGCCTTCACCAGTTATAGAATATCTGATTAAAGTTACCTCGTCTCCACCAGTTATACAATATCTGTATAAAGTTACCTCGCCTCCACCAGTTATACAATATCCAGTTAAAGTTACCTCGCCTCCACCAGTTATAGAATATCTGATTAAAGTTACCTCACCTTCACCAGTTATAGAATATCTGATTAAAGTTACCTCG
>NW_013665875.1:628049-638386 GCF_000517525.1 Limulus polyphemus | reverse complement strand
AATATCTGATTAAAGTTACCTCGCCTCCACCAGTTATACAATATCTGATTAAAGTTAATATAACTGGTGGAGAGGAGGTAACTTTATACAGATATTGTATAACTGGTGAAGGTGAGGTAACTTTAATCAGATATTCTATAACTGGTGGAGGCGAGGATATTGTATAACTGGTGAAGGTGAGGTAACTTTAATCAGATATTCTATAACTGGTGGAGGCGAGGTAACTTTAATCAGATATTGTATAACTGGTGGAGGCGAGGCTTTAATCAGATATTCTATAACTGGTGGAGATGAGGTAACTTTAACCAGATATTGTATAACTGGTGGAGACGAGGTAACTTTATACATATATTGTATAACTGGTGGAGGCGAGGTAACTTTAATCAGATATTGTATAACTGGTGGAGAGGAGGTAACTTTATACAGATATTGTATAACTGGTGAAGGTGAGTTAACTTTAATCAGATATTCTATAACTGGTGGAGGCGAGGTAACTTTAATCAGATATTGTATAACTGGTAAAGGTGAGGTAATTTAATCAGATATTGTATAACTGGTGGAGACGAGGTAACTTTATACAGATATTGACCTCGCCTTCACCAGTTGTAGAATATTTGATTAAAGTTACCTCGCCACAACCAGTTATAAAATGTCTGATTAAAGTTACCTCGCCACAACCAGTTATAGAATGTCTGATTAAAGTTACCTCCTCTCCACCAGTTATACAATATCTGGTTAAAGTTACCTCATCTCCACCAGTTATACAATATCTGATTAAAGTTACCTCGCCTTCGCCAGTTATAGAATATCTGATTAAAGTTACCTCGTCTCCACCAGTTATACAATATCTGATTAAAGTTATTTTACCTTCACCAGTTATACAATATCTGTATAAAGTTACCTCGTCTCCACCTGTTATACAATATCTGTATAAAGTTACCTCGCCTCCACCAGTTATACAATATCTTTATAAAGTTACCTCGCCTCCACCAGTTAAACAATTATTATACATAATTAAAAGATTACACAACTTTATGCATAATATTTAATTTTTATTATAATACTAAAATAGAAGCTACATGTTTCTGTGCTTTTACAACGCTATCATCAGGAATAAAAGTATCAAAACATTTAGTCTATCTTACCACTCTATTAAAAACAATTATTATACATAATTAAAAGATTACACAACTTTATGCATAATATTTAATTTCTATTATAATACTAAAATAGAAACTACATGTTTCTGTGCTTTACAACGCTATCATCAGGAATAAGAGTATCAAAACATTTAGTCTATCTTACCACTCTATTAAAAACAATTATTATACATAATTAAAAGATTATACAACTTTATGCATAATATTTAATTTTTATTATAATACTAAAATAGAAGCTACATGTTTCTGTGCTTTACAACGCTATCATCAGGAATAAGAGTATCAAAACATTTAGTCTATCTTACCACTCTATTAAAAACAATTATTATACATTAAGTTGTTTAATATTTTTCATATCGAGTTAAGAAAGAGGCATTTTACTTAAAATTTAGTAGTATTCACTGGGGTTCAATAGTCAACTCATACAAATTAAGGAAGTTTACAATCCTTTTCTTTAAAGTAAGTTACTTATAACTAGAGTTAGCTTGTATTTGTTAATCATGGTTAACCACTTGTCAGGAGTGGCTGAAGGAGTTGAAAATTCATTACGGTTCGTGTTTTACGGTAAAGTTTATTGGCTAATTTGTCCTTAATCAAAAGAATGTTGCTAACTGAATTAAGGTAAATTACTGGCGTGTAGGTTGGTAGTCTGTAAGCTGTTCTTATTGCGTGATTCTGTTCAATCTATTGTTTATTAACCAGATTTTCGGACATATTACAAAGGATCATGCTACCGTATTCTGCTAAATGTCTAATGTACGTTTTATATACATGTGTATATATATATTGTTGAAACAGTGTACATTTGCTGTTATGTTAAACTTATATTAATGTTTTTCTTCATTACCCATTCAAGCTGTATCCAAGCATTATTAGTCTCAAAATGTGTTCCTTGTCATCGAATATATGTATGCTGTTACAGGTCGTTTATAGTATCCTGGTGGATTGTGGAGGACATGTTGTGATTGGTTGTTTATCCCTGGTTCTGATTGGTGGAATGATTGCACGTGGCTTCAATAAATGGTAGCCATAGGTTGCTCACCTTTAATCCCAAATCTCTGTTTGGTGAAGGCTTTATTGTATTGATGTAGAAATGTTATTTAAATTTTCTTGTTTTCCAAAATTTATCTATGTGGGTGATTCTAGTTTTGTCCCAGTTTATTTCATGTCCAGTTGACACGATGTGTTCCGCAATGGCTGAATTTTGTTTTTCATGAGTTTTTGTGTTATTTTATTCTTGTCCTGAGTCTTCTTCCCCTTTCTCCAATATATGTTTTCTTGCAGGAACATGGCCTTTCATTGTTGACGTTTTTGTGTTTTTCATAGGTAGATTTCTGTTTGAGTTTTACTAGAATAGAGCTCGGCATGGTTAAGTGGTTAAGGAGCTCGACTCGCACTCGAAACTCAAACTTAATATTTCATGAAGTAAAACCAAAGACTTCCTTGTAACGTAAAGACGATAAGGAAGGTTTGAATAGCATTTAACATATATTAAGGAAAAATTATAACAGCTGAGAATTTCAGAGTACATTATTTTCATACTATATTAACAGTAAGAAAATGAAGTTAATATGAGCAAAAGAATACCATGTTTCTCTTTTAAGAAATCTAATTCAAAGAACGTTTACATGGCCACTGTTTTCTGTACCATACTGAAAATATTCTATCGAACAAAACGAAAAACTTAAGTAAATATTTTATCATGGCTCGATGACTGGTCTTTCTTTTTTTTAGTTGTCTCTTAAAAAATATTTATTCTCCTTTTATTTTTTCTCTCTGCTGTCTGAAGTAAATAAGTAAATGGAATTACTCAGCAATACATTGAACAACGACGCTACTCCAGCAGGAAGGATAAGTACATGTCTCCTAACGGTTAGCTATTCTGTTTGTAGGAACAACTCAATGTTTTCACTTCGTTTTGGAATATTTTTTTTTAGTTTTTTTCTAAGGCTTAGATCTCGCTAATGTACATTTCTGTAAACAGTTTTTGATAAATGTCTTCCTCCTTTTCTCTCAACCTCAGTGCCTCATTGACCCAGAAAGGACCTCAGAAGTAATTGAATTTTGAGTGGCGAAACTCAAAACGCTAGGTCACAATGATGATTTATTGCATTGAAAGCCTTATAATGAACTGTACGCTCAAATACTTTCGCACAGGTCGTTACTTGTAATTCTCATGTCTAGGTGTGGAAATTTTCTCTTGAGTTTACATCTGTCAATAATAAATCCCAGAAACAATGGTAGGTAAATATCACCTTCTACTAAACTTTAAATTATTTGTGTTTTTAATATCACTAAAAACATTGCGTGTGAACAGCGTTAAATGCCATATTTCTGAACAAGACCAAACCCTGGCAAGTATACTGTCCTATATCTAGCACTCTTAAATCTGAAATTCAAACGTTAAGGTCGCAGGCATTAGTGTGTGCACAAATAAAATTTCTAAAGCGTTTAAAAATTGTTCGAACTATATCCGATTCTAAAAGATCGAGAAAATAGGGTTTAGATCATACCTAAACGTTGCTGACTTACATCAGTAACTAATGGTAATATACATCCGCTTGTTTCTCACATCACTTTTGAAAATGTTCATTATCACTATACAAGCCACCATATAAGTCGAATCTACCATGTATTTCTAAACAGTGCTCCTTCACACTTTATCTTTTTAAAATTATCTAAACAGTTTCATCCTGAAATCTAAACACATGTACTTATTTGGTAATATGCTGTCAAAGTATTGAAATTATGATATTTTAAAAGAAAAGTGGATGAACTGTTTTGATTATGGAATTAAAGATGGAGTCCGTATAGATAATATTTTTAAACACGTTGTTATAGACACCCCATTTGGCTTTATACACATATTTTTATCAACCACCCCCATCGTATTTTTAAACACGTTGTTATAGACACCCCATTTGGCTTTATACACATATTTTTATCAACCACCCCATCGTATTTTTAAACACGTTGTTATAGACACCCCATTTGGCATTATACACATATTTTTATCAACCACCCCCATCGTATTTTTAAACACTTTTTTCATGGACTAAATTTCCTATCGAAGTTTGAATTATAAATTAATTCTACCATGGTTTTTTTTAAAGCACACTGATATAAAATAATTTCTCATCTGCACTTTAATCAGATATTTTACAGACTAATTCCCTCATCACCTTTTTATACCGCTTTTACAGACTAATTCCCTCATCACCTTTTTATACCGCTTTTACAGACTAATTCCCTCATCACCTTTTTATACCGCTTTTACAGACTAATTCCCTCATCACCTTTTTAAAGACGTTTTTATAAAGTAATTTCCCCACCGGCTTTTCAAACACATTTTTATAAACAAATTCCCTCATCACCTTTTTAAATTTTATAAAGTAATTTCCCCAACGGCTTTTCAAACACATTTTTATGAATTAATTACCCATAATTTTTTATTTTTATAGATTAATTCCCATAGTGTGTTTTTAAGTATATTTCTGTTGATTACCTACGTTTTTGTTTGTTTGTTGTTATCAAGCGCAAAGCATCACAATGGACTATTTGTGCTGTGCTGACCGCAGGTATCGATACCCAGTTTTTAGCGTGTAAGAAGCCCACAGACTTACTGGTGGGCCACCGGGAGGTGACTAAAACATATTGTTTGTGATTCCATAACTTTGCTAGTTACAGAGTCCCTAAAAGCATGACTAGCACAAAAAAACAAAAACAATTAATGAGAAGTACCATCAACATTACAATCATTTCCATCAGTTTCTGCTGGAGTCCGCTCTGTAAATATATGTACAAATTACATAAGAATGAGTGATTTTACCGAATTTCATTGGTCATTTTCTAACACTGAGTGTTGCAATAGACAAAAAAAAAGTGTATATTTTTTCTTAATCTATGCAACATGCACACCCCAACAGGAATACACAGTATGTATGAAAACAACTCAATAATTTGCGTGTTAAACATATTCGAATATTCACAAATCCATATGATAATATCTTGTATAAATTAATGATTTTGACATTCAGTTTGACCTCGTTTTCACCTATGATATTACATATTTTACATGTTGATTTTGAACTACTCGCTAAAACTCGACAATTATTAAGCCCTAATTATAAATATATGTATATATATATTGGAGCTTAAAATGATGTGACTAATTTTTTATTAAAAAAACATGTTTTGGTTTTGTATAAGAAAGCGTTTTTTTTGAATAATTTTTTTTACTTAAATTATATTTGATATTTCTTTTATATGTTGTTGTTTCTATTTCAGTCGAAAAAGTTGCTGAATAATTGCGATAAAATTTTTAATTTATATATTTTTCTTTTTTTGATGGAAACTGCCAATTTGAGGGAAATTCAGTTGATGTTTCGAAACTTTAAATTCTTTTACACGTGCCCTTCAGTGGCACAGCGGTATGTTTACGGACTTATAACGCTAAAAACCGGGTTTCGATATCCGTGGAGGGCACAAAACAGATAGCCCATTGTATAGCTTTGTGCTTAACTGCAAAAAAACTGTTGCATTTTATGTGTTTTATCTAATTTTCAGGTTACCATGAAAATGCAATAGCTTTTATCCCTGCCGATTAGAAAATCGACCTTGCAGTGTGCTTCTGAACTTATTTCGTACTTTTCGCTGTGGGTTGTACGAGTAAGAGTGAATCCCGCTGTTTGTTAATTAAGAGTACCCACGGGGACGCTGAATGCTGGTGACTAAAATCCATCATAAAATTGGTTAAGACGAAGATACATAAGGACTTTTTCTTAATAAACTTCGTTAAAATATCATAATTTCACAAATAAACGCGCAACACGATTTTATCTGTTTAGATTATTTGTTTGTTAGAGAGCAAAGCCACATCTTTTGTGTCCACCACGGGGTTCAAACCCCCGATTTTTTGTGTTCTAAGTCTTACCGCTGAACCCCCGAGGGACATCTGTTTAGAAACTTTATCTAATTTTGCTCAGATAAATAAGTATATTTATATCTATCCAGTGGTTTCCCCAGCTGAAATATAAATATAAAAACAGGTGATGGATATACTAAATGTATAACTCATATAAATAAATTTGGATCAATGAAATCTCGTTATAAAAACTTAAAACTGTTTTCAAGTAAAATGAATCCACAGGTCTGGATGTAAATAATCATCGCTGTTTACCGAAAAAAAAGTAAGTAAATAATATGTGATTTCAAACAAGAATAAGTAATAAACAAAAAAGTCATTATTGACTATCGCAAATTGGCCAATATATCAATATTCTAGCAGCAGTAAATTCACTTTATGCAAATAACACAAATGCCCTTTGTCATTTAATTTAGATAATTCCATTTCATTATTAAATACCACTTATATCTCTTTTTGTAGATAATTATATGTAATTTGCTGTGTTTATGGCAGAACTCGAGATCTTGAAGATAAATTCATAGCCCTTTTTTATTTCGATAATGAATATAACTTATGTGAAAATATTTTGGTGTAAGAAATCTCGCTATAGAAAACTTAAAACTGTTTTCAAATGAAAATTAATATACAATTCTAGGTGAAGTAATTATCGCTGTTTAACTAAAAAATAAAATAACATGTGACTTGAAGTTAGAATAACGTGACACTGATTAACAGACTGTTGTTAAGTATGAAGTTGTACAATGGGCTGTATGGGATGTGTCCACCAAATGTGGATCTAACCTAAACGTTTAACGCTATAAGCCCCAAATCTTACCAGTAAACCACCGAGGGCTATTAGGCCCGTTATCATCAGGGAAAAAGACAGTACTGAAAAACTGTATTTGTTTCCTTGTTTTATTATGAAAAAAAGCTCTTCTATCAACCAATCATATGATTCGTACTTTCATCTTCTTATCTTTCTTTTCATAGATACTCCCCAACAATAAATTTGTAGCCCCTGTACCCGAATCTCCATTTCAAATTGACTACGAGTTCTTAAATATTTCTAATGGCTCATCCGATATTCTATTGATGAAGAAATCGTTCAAGCAGATCAGCCTTTTACAAACAAGAGCAGTGAACTTTGATATTCTATTTTATTTTATAATCTATAAGCAAGTATTTAAAAACTAAATATTGTGCCATTATGACAATTTTACGCTAATCCTTAAGCTTGAACAAATATTTTATTATGTAATATACTATTTTATTTGGCCCCTGAGACGAGAAGAAAATGTGTTTTCAGCAACATGACAAATTCCAGGATCACAGCTTACTATTATGGAGAAGTGTTGATGACACGAGTGTTATTACAGGTTGGGATTTCTCCTCACACAGACATCGTTTGAAGTAGCATAAGTTACCAATAAGATAAAGTGACACGAAATCGGAATGGGAAATCAGAAATAGTCTTAATACACTCCCTAAAATATATCACGGGATTAATAACAAATAAAAATTGGAAATCTTTATATGCTTTGCTCCCAATTAACACAGATTTACGGATTTACAACGCTAGAAACCAGGTTTCGATACCCGTGGTGGGCAGAGCACAGATAGCCCAATGTGAAGCTTTGTGCTTTATTTCAAATAAACAAATTATATGCTTTACATCATCTAATAATCGGATTAAAACTTTGAACATTTGAACGTCTTCAAGAAGCATAGCTATTTGTTTATCTAAACAACACGTTGCATGCGCTCTTTCCACCATGGGAAATCAAACCCCAGATTTTAGGGTTATAAGTACGTTATTTTATCAGTGACTCACAGGGGGATACAGAAGTGCATACAAATTGTTTTCTTTTAATGTACACTTTAACGATTACCTGAGCCACAAAATTTCCTACAAGTTCATTCTTACTATAAACTTATAGAATAGTCTGTGACAACTAAAAGTGTTTCCATTTACAATCAATATCCCTGGGATGTTCTGACTTCTGAAATTTTGCAGGTGTAGTTTTAGAGTCACGTGTTTCATAGTGTACTTAACATCAAGCGCAATTATGTGACGAATGAAATTATGAGATTTAAAGTGCCAACTTATAAAATATACAGATGCTTTAATCTGATTAGACTTGGGAATACTGAAGCTATAACATGCTATACTACGAATGACTCAGTACTTTATATTAAACAATTCTGAATATGCAAATCATCAAGTAACGTGATAACCATAACTAATAAAAAGATGCGGTGGGACGGAAAGCATAAGAACTATATTTTGTTTGTCGTTTATTGACATTGTGATGACAGCAAAAAATTGATGGCCTTTTGGAAGGGTATGTAATAGACCTTTCCAACATAAAATATTTATTCATTCAGATCATAAAGATGTGTTCAGTTGGAATTCATAGTTTCCAAGACTGTGATATGATTCCTCTTAATGGCATTGGAAAATCTAGGCGTGTGGATCAACTTGAAGTGCAAGGATCATCCAGAAAGATACTTCCAACACGTTGTACTCCAGCTCTGGTAAGCAAAGAGTGGCGTCTTGTAATAGGAGAGAATCCACGAACACAAAGATCAGTGGCAAAATCTGTCCACGTGTCTCATTAAACAGTACAAAATATTATCAGTATGGATCTTCGTCTGGAAAAGTGACACAAGTTACGTGTAGCCAAGCTGCTTTCACGACATATCAATACAAAGACATACTGGCCAAGTCGGAAGACTATGGATTTCTGTGGGAGCAAACTGTTGAAACAGTAAGCAAGAAGGTATGCCATGAAAACCTTAGAATGAATAGTTTAGCAATAGAAACAACACTGCAGGTCTATTTCCAAGATTCACAGTTTTCAGATTGAGCATGATATCTGGCATGTCGACAGGGTATAAATCGTTTTCATATAATGTACTCTACAATTGTCATTGTATGTAATTTAAAATAATAAATAACCTATGTGAAAAATCATAACAACATCATATGGTTTTCTTTGAACGTTAGAACCCCTAACAATCATTTTAATATTTAAGCTTTTTGTGTAAATTATATAGCTAACATAAAATTACTTTTCGGCTAATCAGCTTTTCATGTACACCAAACTTCAGATGTTTTGCTGATCGTGAATATGAAACACAAAATAGAGATGGAGACTTTTTATTCAAGAGGTTTTAAAAAAACAATCATTTTTTGGCGAGTTGTTTCATTTTAAACTACAGTTTATCATTTTATTTTTATTCGGTGAATTTGATTCCTTTCACGTTTTATTTCAAGGTTCTTTTGAATAGATGCATTTAACGCCAGTAAATTTTAACTCACTTTTACACAACTTTGTATTCGTTTCCTAACAAAATACATTTATATATTTCTGCGTGACTGTGTCAGTGTTTTCTTTCCTATGTGCATTTTACATCAAAATCACGGTCTAATAAATAGGAGGGGAATGCCATTATTTAACTAATGTTTCTTCAATTATATATGAACAATTTCACAATTTAATATACTATTTTCGCTATACGACTAATTACAGTATTTTATATTAAGCTTTATAAGTTTCAGAACATGTCTATCTTAAGCAGAACTAAATGAAAGATTGTTCAAAAACATAAATATGAATAAAACTTATGATTATCGAGAAAGTGATAAATACAAATCAGACTAAAAATGAATAAAAGGAGTATTAACGACAAATCAGACTGAGTATTAATAGAATGAGTGTTATTAAATACAGTGAAACTGTCAACCAATGGGTTGAAGTGTTACGGAACAACATAAATATATATCGTTTAGAAATACTCAAAGGACGGAAATATTTAATGGATGCATTTCCAAAGTCACGAAATTTAGAACATGTAAATGTGTTTATCAAGTTGTACATTTAATAACTTTGAATCCATGAAAGTTTCAACTAGACCTGTGTATTCAACTGAAACCTAATAGCGATAAAACCATGACTAACAACTACTCGTTAATGTACCAGAAAAAAAATCACTTTTCTTAAAGTATGTATCGTAACCATAGTAATGAATACGAGATTGATACAGATGACAGTAAGAAGCTGCGTGTTCAGAATGTTTTTCTATAATTAAGTATTGAATGTACAAATATAGGAATATATCAGTCGGTAGTTTCTCAATATATCAGTCGGTAGTTTCTCAATATATCAGTCGGTAGTTTCTTAATATATCAGTCGGTAGTTTCTCAATATATCAGTCGGTAGTTTCTTAATATATCAGTCGGTAGTTTCTCAATATATCAGTCGGTAGTT
>NW_013665875.1:615620-628014 GCF_000517525.1 Limulus polyphemus | reverse complement strand
ATATCAGTCGGTAGTTTCTTAATATATCAGTCGGTAGTTTCTCAATATATCAGTCGGTAGTTTCTTAATATATCAGTCGGTAGTTTCTCAATATATCAGTCGGTAGTTTCTTAATATATCAGTCGGTAGTTTCTTGTGACTTTCGTTATTCTCTTACATTGTCACTCACAAGAATGAAAATACTTTCTAACATTAAAAGCAGATTCCACAAACATAATGTTAGATATAAATTCACAAAAATAAACACAAAGGTAGTAAAACTTGGAAGAGATTTGGTACTACAATTTAGATAAAAATCAACCAGACGTAAAAAAGAACATTTTTTGCTAGCTATTTGTATTTCAAGATAATCTTCGCCGTCACATTTTATTGACACTATGACGACGGTTGCCTCAGTTATCATTTACTCAGTTAAGTTGATTTGGATAAACCATTAAGCAGCTGTTATATGTTTAGTGCACTTGGTTAGGAGAACTTCTCTTTCTTGATTTAGCTATGATGTGGCAATACTACATTTGATTAAATTACATCATCAGAGAAAATACAGAATAATAAAATATTTTATAGGTTGACACTAAAATCGTCAGATAGAACGCCATAACATAATAAAAATATTAATATTGCTCGACGTTCTTTTGTACACTGCAAAGAAGTATTAAAAAATGTTCATATAAGTAATATTGTTCGTAACTTTTCATTATAGAAGGAGTTTCTGTGAAAATAAAATAAGAATTTTTTAACATAAATTCAATTTTGACACAGATTTACGAAAACATATTATACAAAGTTTTACTTTTATGTTTGGATGTAATACTGATATTTATATACATATATGCTGTTTGTTTCTTGGCTTTAGAGAAAAGCCACATTGGGCTATCTGCTGTGTCTACCGCGGGGAATCGAACCCAGATTTCAGCGTTGTAAGTCCGTAAACTTACAGCTATTCCACAGGGGGACAGACGCTCTGCAGACTTATGATACAGTTCTTCTGAAGTAGACGCTCTGCAGACTTACGATATAATTCTTCTGTACTAGACGATCTGCAGACTTACGATATAATTATTCTGTGCTAGACGATCTGCAGACTTACCATGTAACTTGTCTGAAACAAGCACTCTTTTAACTTACGATATAATTCTTCTGTACTAGACGATCTGCAGACTTACGATATAATTCTTCTGCGCCAGACGATCTGCAGACTTACAGTATAGCAGCCTACTTACCATGTAACTTGTCTGAAACAAGCACTCTTTTAACTTACGATATAATTCTTCTGTACTAGACGATCTACAGACTTACGATATAATTCTTCTGCGCTAGACGATCTGCAGACTTACAGTATAGCAGCCGACTTATCATGTAACTTGTCTGAAACAAGCACTCTTTTAACTTACGATATAATTCTTCTGCACTAGACGATCTGCAGACTTACGATATAATTCTTCTGTACTAGACGATCTGCAGACTTACGATATAATTCTTCTGTACTAGACGATCTGCAGACTTACGATATAATTCTTCTGCGCTAGACGATCTGCAGACTTACAGTATAGCACCCGACTTACCATGTAACTTGTCTGAAACAAGCACTCTTTTAACTTACGTTTTAATTCTTCTGAAAGTAGGCGTTGCCAATTTATCGTATACTTCTTCAGAAGTAAACATTATTACTCTTACCTCCCAGCTTACTTTCATATTTTTACCAAAAAACAAACTTTAAGTGTTCTTAAGGTTCCATTTTCAACCGTACACGATGATGTACATTTAGATAAGGTGGTTCACTGGTGCAACAACTATCAACCACTGAATAACGGCTTGAAACTTTCTGGGTGCCATAAAGCACAAATGACAGATACAACCAATGTGTCAAGAGAGATGCACTAGACCAGGAATTGCTTGCAATTGCCCATAAGGATCTTGTCCAAACCACAGAAGAAAAACCAGATGTCACCATGGAAGGCTTTCTGTCCTCCATCATATAATGATGCCTCCAGACATTTTAATAGTTCACTTCTTTTTTTAAATTTGTATGTAGCATTGTTTTATATTATTTCTAATATTGTTGTTTTCCCGTTACTTCAAGTTAAGGTATTTTTTTTTACACGAAGAGGGCGTATTAACAGTTTTAAAGTTGTAATTTTGCATTAAATTTAACTCTAGAGTTCTCACTTCCTTGTTTGTGGAGATTTTCGCGTGTTTTATAAAGATTAATGCGCTTATATTGTCAAAATATGTCAAAAACTGACATTTGAAAATGATAACATTGGAATTTATTTCACAACACTACACAGATTGAATGTAAATATATTGTAAAAATCAAGTGGGTGCTTTAGGATTATAAACTTTATTTTTAAGGAAGTCGAAGAATGTAGGTAAGCATATGTTATACTAGAAGAAGCCTGGACAGGTTTCGGTTTTCAATGTGTTTTTCAATCAAGTTGAGAAAACTTCTTTTTTTTTATTTCTGGCACATATAAACTTTGAACTCATAAAGATCAAGAATAATTTAAAATCAAAATGTTGTATTATGATTATACTGCTTTAAGGGTTTGTATAGCGAGCGATGGATTGGGAGTAAAAGGGTATTATTTTATCACTGAGATTTACTGAGGTGTCATATGCATTAAATTCGAATGATATATTTTGAGATAAAGCTTTTTTCTACATTACTTTATCTAATTAGCTTCAGCTTCGTCATCGTGATAAGCTTTCCAGTCACAGTTTTGTTTTCATTATTATACGAAGTGTTAGTGTGAAGGTCGTTAAATGATTATTAGACTAGCAAATTACGCTATACATGTTCAACCACTTATTGATAAGCTAGCCAGTTTAAGCATACAAAATTACCATAAACGTATGATCAAAGCAAGCTACCTATATGGGCCAAAACTAAAAAGTATACCGATAATTAATATAGCTAATTTAATATACCATCTAAATACAAATACATCATAAAACAAATACATCTAATACTTAATATTTAAGGGGGTTTTAAGTCCGTTTTAACTCCCAATTTAGTAACTTAGGTTAATTTAGGTGTGTGAATAATATTATGGCATTACGCTTACTTTATCATTCGGTATTATACAGTGGACCAACTTTATAATGATGATATTATATGTTTCTTTTCGTCAAAGGTGAAGTTCAAAACATATCCTGTGACGTATTAATTTAAGTTGCTAAATGTTGAATTAAAAAAAAGACTTCAAATCGACGTGAATATAAAACACACACCAACATTATAAGAAGCTTTACTGTATCTCTCTGGCTTTCTGATCCAAGCAGATGGATGAGCCATAAGTAAGCGAAACTCCAGTCCAGAACAGAATACGAAGAATCAACAAATATATTACGTCACAGATCATTTTTTAATTTCACCTTTGGTTAAAAGATAATCAAGCTGTAATATCGTCGTACACCGATTACAGTTCATTAATTCATCTCTTGGATACCCTCGCTGTTAGTGATATTTATACGATCAATGTGCATGTTACAGTGTTTACGTATGTGCGTGGTTAGCACACTTAGAAAGTGACAGATGTAACTTAAGCAAGGTAAATGTGTTAATCTGTTTAGAAAAATACTTGCATGTTTCATTTTCTTTAGCGTTTGAGAGACATTGATTTTTCAGATGTATATCTTATGGCTGACCTGATATTTTCAATAATAAGGATATCAATCTGCTAGCTCATGCCAAACGTCTGTGTTGTATTTCAATTCATTATTACATCTATAATATTGTTTTGGTTTATTGTGCTTCATTCTTGCACAAATGCAGAGTTGAGTGTACTCGATGAAAACACTGTCCCACCAATTATCATTGTTTGTCATGCATTGATGTTTATTGATTACTTTATTGTACTACGGGACTTCAATAAAGTATTATTATTATTTATATCATGACTGGGTTACTGCCCGTGTCATGGGAACTAGAATTAAGATGAATTTGCAGATCACTGCAGTTCAAAGTTGTCCTTGTAAGTGTAGCAATTATAATATTTCTTATTTGAAGAGTTCAAGAGTGAATATGACATTAGGCGGACTACAGTGATTGTAAATGTAGTTTTTTGAAGGTTGTGTTCTTGTGGTGTTATCCTGCTGAGCCATATACAGAGTAATAAGTGTCGCATATTGTAAAGTGGATATTAATGTCCTGCCTGAGTATCACGTGCCATCCTATTCATTAGTTACTATATACTATGGGAAATATTTGTGGTGTAGTCTATGGGGTTAGAACTTGATGGTGGCAGTTTCTATTCATCTTGTATATTGTCTGCTCATTTGCGTTAGGGAGTACACTTTTATTGTAAGCGACTCCTCGTGTGCTGGAATTTAAAATGATCAGGATTTCCTTTATCCAGCTGACTAAACCTGAATAAGGTGTTGGTGAAGTTTCTGCTGCTAAGCATACACTGTTAATCCTTTAACAGGAAGATTGACTTCAGCAATAAACCTGAAAACGTGTGTGAGAATTAAGCTATACCTTTACTTAATCAATCAGCTTGCTTCCTGTGTTTTGAATCTGTAATTCTTAGTTCGGTACTTTTCCATCTTCATCAACTGTTTTCAATTTTGTTCCAGTATTTGCCATCGTGTTTTATTGTCCATGATATTTGACATCTATTCCTCAAACTCTTGTCAAAATGCATTTGTACTTGTTTTTACTTGATAGCCTACTCAAACATTAGTAAAATAAGTATTTTTGTTGTTGTTTTTTTCACAAAACCTGGAATAAGTTTCATCTCGAACTGTAAGTTCTAGGGTTCCTGGTTCGCATCCCGTTGGCGCGAAAATTCTCTCCACACTTTAAAGCCATGAAGCTATAAGAGTGTCAATCAAATCTCACTATTCAGTCAGATATCAGTAGCTCAAAAGATAGGAGTTTTGAACTTGCCAGCTTTTTTCAGTTCTCTATCAGTTCAAAATTAGGAAGGGCTATAACGTACTCAACTCTGTATAAATGTTTGTATTCTGCCATAGTACAGAAAAGTGATGTAATGTTTTAGTTTATCTTCTTGTATGAACCAAATATCTTGAAAGACAATATATGCATATTTCAAGTTATGTATAAGAGAAAAATGTGTTTTTAATTTAAACGGAGAAGCTCTTTATTTTAAACCTAAAACGTTTTTCATATTTACTGAGTATTCTCTCCTCGTTACGTATCTCTATATACGCTTAATGAAATTATTTTAAAGTAAATGAGGCTCATTCAAACACCAATGGAAGGCGTTTCTTTCTTTCAAGATACAACTTTCTTCTATAATATAGTATGGTTGAAACTATAAAAAATCTAGAGCTATAAGCTCTACTGTTTCTATATGTTATAACATACATTAGTTGATATCAAGTTACTGATAGGTTTCTTAAGTTCTTCAACTTCTCGACAGGATGTGCTTTATCAGCAAATAACAGTTTTGTTGCTAGGAAACGTGAAACGAGGGGATGTTATTCTTGTTTGCTTGTTGTCAAACTTTCTATGTCTCTTGTCCTCCTTATATTTCAGCTTAAACAGAAATGTGTCAAAGGTTACTATAAAAAAACAGCTCAGACACAGGCGTTTTGTATTTTGTTTGCCTAAGTTCTTTTCTTTGGAAGAATATGAATTTTTATTAATATTTATAAACGCTTTTCTTGGTTGTGAAATATTTTTATGTGAGAAATACTTTTTTAGATAAATGTAAAACATGTAAAATACTTGGGTGTTGCGTATTAGAATTTCGAATAGTCTGAAACCGAGCTAAATGATAATTTAAATTTAGTAGTTTAGTAAAAGCCTATATATAGTCAGTTTATGATATTTGCCAACAAGACTGATGCACACAATTTTATTTTATAGACAAATACATTTTAATATATATATACACAACAATACGATTTACAATAACAGTTATTTCAAGTAGTTATTACAAACAATGATTTATAAAGAAAAGTTTAACAAACTTACAAGCAATATGAAGTCTTCCTTTTAATCTGGAAGTTCTCCGATATCTTATCGAGGGTTCACGATGAGCGAGTTGATTACGAGTTGACGTAGTTATATTTCACTTAACGGGAAGCTAGCTAGCTTTGTCCTCCCTAATTTGTCGGCCACAAACTTCGAGCTTTCGACGATGAACTTATATAATATTTTCGTAAAAATACTTGTTTGTTTGTTTTTGAATTTTGCGCAAAACTACACGAGGGCTATCTGCGATAGCCATCCCTAATTTAGCAGTGTAAGACTAGAGGGAAGGCAGCTAGTGATCACCACCCACTGCCAACTCTTAGGCCACTTTTTTACCAACGAATAGTGGGAGTGACTGTCACATTATAACACCCCCACGGCTGAAAGGGCGGGCATGTTTGGTGTGATAGGGGTTCGAACCCGCGACCCGCAGATTGCGAGTCGAGCATCATAACCATCTGGCCATGCCGGACCTCGTAAAAATACTAATGTCCGGTGTGAATCCACTGAAGTTAAATGATGTGTTATGTTCGAACTTTGTAAATGTTCCTGGTCAAATATCTGAAATTTTCCGATTGGTAAACGCTATAACAACCACAGTTATAATTTCCAAAGTTTATAGCACACTGACTATAGCGAACTAATAATAAATACTCTCTTTTTCGGAGCGTCGCGCTGGTTATATTTATAGGCGTTTGGAGGCGCTCTAGAAAATTAAATTTTAGTAACATAACTGAGCTACATTTAAGCTTTTACGTATATAAATATTGTTGATTCCTACTCTCGAGAATCTTCTACAACTTTGGAGAATAGGCGGGAGTTTCGCAATACATATTTAACACTATAAGCTACGCATGTTTTAAAATACAAACTTAATCTAAACAAACGTTGATATTAAAATAAATATGTAATAACATGTACCGAGTTTCTAGTCAAATAGAATGAGTTCTAAAGTATGAAATCGTTTTATCTTTTGGCCTTTTAAAGGCGAAAGTTTTCCTTTTTGAGAGAGGTGTGGCCTGGTATGGCCAGCCGGTTATAGCGCTCGAATCCCCGTCCCGCGAAACATGCTCGCCCTTTTAGCCGTGGGAGCGTTCTAATGTGACAGTCAATCCCACTATTCGTTGGAAAAAGAGTAGCACAAGAGTTGAAAGTGGATGGTGATGACTAGCTGCCTTCCCTCTGGTCTTTCATTCCTAAATTAGGGATGGTTAACGCAGATGACCTTCGTGTAGCTTTGCGTGAAATTTAAAATAAAATGAAAAAAAAAGTGGTGTCATTTAGCTCTTTTTAAAAATCTGCAGATAATGGACAAAATTTAACATACCGTGAGTATTGCAACAACGTAACAAGGGTTATTACCTAAGATTCGGTAACAGGGCAAACAAAACAACAATTCTTTAGAGGGAGGAAGAGGTCAACGCTGAACCCGACCCTCCCTGGTCCAAAACATGGCCCGAATCCCGATAAAGAAGAAGTCATTTAGCTCCAATTCTGTCCTATTCTCACAATAGAAATTTGTTTGACATATATATACGAAGGAGCAAAGTTTTGTCAACAGTTTCACAAATTATTACTAAAAGTAGTTATAACGTGTTTCCCAACTGACTTATTCGAGAGGGGGATACACTATCCTTGTGAGACCTAGTCGTTGAGATTTGATTACCTTAAAGAGAAATGGTTTTCAATCATTTCAAACAACACCAATAGAAATGGGTTGAAGGAACCTGTCGTGCCTTACACAAGATATTCCGAATTATTCAAAACAACACCGTAGAAGTATGTTACTGGAACCTGTCGTACGTCATAGAAAGGATTCCGAAACATTTGAAGCAGATACCAGTAGAAATAGGTTATCGTATCTGTAGAAAACATTCCACTGGACAAGTGGGATCTTTTAAAAATTTATCATCAAGTTTTATGCTTTGAAATTAATATATCTCACATAAGTTGAATTATTATCTCAAATGATAATCCTGTCGAATTTAAAAGGATAATTAACTTTGAAAGATCATTCAGAAATTTCAATCATTGTTACTTTTGACGTATTGCGCAGCACACAACACTTCATTTTGTATTTTTAGCAATATATTTTCACAAATTTTCTGGAAGGCATGCCCTAAGACCTCCCTAAAAATGGTATGATTTGCATACCTGTAGTGAGCTTTTCACACATCGTGTGTCACATTTTTTAGCTGTGGTAGTGTCTAACCATTCAAAATTGCTGCAACATGAAGGCAAAATGTTTTAAAAGTAAACTATAGTTGGTAGCTGACATTTCTTCCTACAGTCCTTTTTTCTAAGTAATTCTGTTTATATTAACACTATAATCATGAAAAAGAACTATTGTTTTGTTATTCTTAGTGGTTCTACGTTATACATTTTTAAATGTAAAATCATTTACAATACTAAATTACTGTAGACGGCTAAGCATTTTCAATGTATTTTGGACAAAGCACACGTACTAATATTTTCAAAGCTTTATCTAAAATACATGGTGTTCTGTCCTTTATTTTAACATCTATGTGATATAATGTGACTTAGTTAAAATAACTGAACTTGATGAGAAAACTATTACGAACAAGATAAAAAACAACGTCGAAAATGTGGATGTCTTGATCTTAAGGAACGAAATAACAAAAAAGTAGATCACTCTCATACTTGCTCTAAAGTTTGATGGACTTTTTAAGTGAAATTAAAACTTCAATTTCTGTAAGTAGTTTAACGGAATCTTAAAACAAACTAAAGAGAAAAAAATCATGTTTAACAACTCGATCTTTTTTAAATCGACGACAATTTTTTGAAGTCGATACTTCTGCTCTAAATTGCATTAAGTAGTACAAAGATGGTTGAGTTTATAGAATTCTTCTTTATTTTTATTCTTGGACTAAAAAACTCATTGTTTTAGCTGAAAATAAAAATGGCGGATTCTTTTCTCCCAAAACGTTAACTTGAGGGCGTATAACGCTAAGGATCTGAGTTCTATATCCAAAGCTAACATATCACAGCTCGTTGTGTAGCAAACAAAAATATAAAACTATCAATTATATTTGTTACCTTAACAATACATAACACTATTATTTGAAGGTAACTAAAATAAATTATTTAGATTATAACCTTTTAATCAATAAAAGTGACAGAAGACAGACACGAAAGTAAAAAATACCGAATATAAGTATTCTTATGAACTTTTAGAAAAATCGTATTCGCTAGAAATAAAGTCTCTAGCATACACTACTAGATATGATTTATATTAGAAGCATCCCACAAGATAAAGGCATAACGCTTTTAAAACAGCTCTGAATTAGTGTACTGCATGCAATGTGTAAACTCACAGTGTTTCAACCTTATAAGAATGTCAGGTAAACACCGACCACAATCTTATGCGTGTTTGTTTTTTTTTACTTATTTTATTAGGTGCTGACAGATCAACTTCATAAGATATTAATATGATAAATGAAGCACGTACCTGTACGGAATATTCCACCTTGAAGTTAAAATTTTCAATTGTAAAAACATGTTCTTCCCTCCACCTTCTTTTCCCACAAACAAATTTCATATCACACTGTTTACATATAAACACATATAAATAAACATAACGTAGGAGATCTAAGACTGTACAATCTTCTTGAAATTCATCTCATACAAACGGCGTTGATTAACAGATTTGTTTTATTTGTTTGTTTGAACATCTTCACACAAAACACTATCTATGTATAGCTGTCGCTAACTTTGAACCAATATAATAGAAGGAAGGCATCTAATCAACAGCTACCACCACCAACTGATCGAATAGTAAGATTACACCATCAATTGCGGCCCCAAAGTGCGGAAAGCGTTTTCCAATCAACAGGCCACGAACCACAAAAACTGGGATTAAAAGCTCGAGCGCACTAGCCAATAGGTTGCGAACGGTCTAATTATGTTCGTAGTACTGCATTTGCATTTATCATGTATTTCTGATAATCAAATTCTATAAATTAAACCTTTTTTGCCTTATATATCTATCTATCTGTATGGAAGATGATACATTATATTAGAACTAGATCGGAATCTAAGTTGTTAAACTCCATGTCGTTACGTCCCACCAATCTCTTTAAGAAAACCACGCATCTTGACAACAGCCCAACAGAGTAGTTTCCAATGTAAAATGCTTCATCGTAAGACTGTCATGTTCAGAACACATTCCTCCTTCCTACATTTCCATGATCCGTCTGTTAAATGAGGATAGCAGTCCGATTGCATAGAAATCCATAGACCACTTGACCAGTATGTCTTCACGTGAAATAGCGTGAACATTCACTTAATTTTCCAGCGGTATGTATTGGTTGAAGCAACTTGTTTACACGTGAATTGTAGCGAGAATGTCCTTCTTGGTTATGTTCCGTATTGCTGAACGAGACATATGAACGACTTTCGCCACTGAGCTTTGTGTTCGTGTATTCTTATCTGTTACAAGAAGACGTAGCACTTTACTTAATACGACTGACGTATGAGTTTTTGCAGGTCTCTTTCTGGATAGTCTTATCCTAGTACCCCACTTTATACATATTCCTTTGCTTTTCAATGCCATTAAGTATAAAAGACATCCCCATCTTGGATATTATAAATCCCCGATCTGAACACATCTTTATGACCTGGGTGTATGGATATCTTACTTAGGAAATAACTATTAATCACCCTTCCCAGAAGTGATCAAGTTTCATTTACATCATACTACCTGTGGAACGCCAAACAACGTCAAAATTTTGTTCTGATACAGTCCGTTCCACCGCGAACATATATCGGTTGTAGTTGTAGAGTTATTTGTTGATTTGGATATTCAAAATAGTTTTAGCGTAACATTCTAAGCCCTATATGCATTATGCGCACATATATCTACATAGCCTTTTTCCATGCTTATGAATTTCAATTATGTAAAATAACCAATTTTTTAACTAAGGGAAAGCCCAGTTTAAGTTATCAGTTGAAGATTACTAAGACAAAGGCCACCTCTATAGATAAATAAAAGATCAATTAAGATAAATCTCATAAAGAACGGTGCTGCCCAGTTATTTTCTAAAGAGTGAAACCTACTTTTTCATTACTATGTGTTTGAGAATAAAATAGCTACACAAGAAGTATCCAAATAAGCACAGAAACATGTTAAAACCAATAAAACATCACTAGAAATGTAATTGTTGTCATTTTGAAATAATACAAAAATTATAATCACAGAACTTTGTACGCCGTCATATCCACTTATTTATATATCTTGTAATGTTATCATATCTTATCAAAATTGTAATTTTAACTTTAACCTTTATAACTTACCTATGAAATCATATAACGGTGTTTTATGAATCATAATAATGACATATTAACACATTCTTTATTCTCGTAGATTAAATTAAAATTATATTTTCATATAATTCTCCTCTAAACAAATACCATTTGATTTTAAATCTTCACTTCTCACTAATGTCAAGCAACAAGCTAACTAGCAAAATCATTTTTGTTTTCAGTTCACTTAGCAGAGACAGCAAAATTTATATGTGAACAATTTATCAAGCTTTATTTATTAACAGAAACCTCATGGACATTTGATTTAATAAGTATTATATCGAAAATAACTAAAAAAATAAATTTTGAAATGGTATATTTCGACATTTAAAATATTCATATAGAAATATTTTCTAATATAGCAACCGCATAATTTAACATTTGTAAAAGTTTAATACATAAATTCTTATTGCAAATTTTTTTGTTATATATGTGTATTTTTCTTAGTCTGATTTTTATAAAAATACTGAGAATTTATATGACTTTTCTAAATACTATCTAATTTTTCTCTGCAATTGTGTGCGTCGTTAGAAGAGGCCCCAGTGGAACAGCGGATGTCTGCAGACTAGGAACGCTAAAAACCGGGTTTAGATATCCGTGGTGGGCAGAGCACAGATAGCCCATTGTGTAGCTTTGTGCTTAACTACAAACAAACAAACGTTAGAAGACTTTACTCGCCTACCATACTTACCAACTTAACTGTAGAAAACTAGTAAAAATTGTCCCTTAAGAAACCTTCCGATTATAGGCTTCGTAAAAATTCTCGACATAAACTTTAATTAAGAGCATTACTCATGCATACGAATATTTTTTGTTACAGAAACCCACAACGTTTGTATGCCTGATATAAGAATATGCAAGTAAACTGAGTTTCAAGAACTGGTATTTGACTCTTTGAGTAACTAGAAAATAGTAATTTAATTATTACAAAGAATAAAAAATACATATATATATATATACAATTGTATGCATATATTTACTCCAATACAATTATTTGCTACTTCAACAGTGTATCAGGTATTTGTAAAAACTATTTATAACATTATTTTTTAACATCATGGATTACTTTTTTTTCTAAATAATACCTTCTTGTACTCGCATATTTTTGACAAAACAAATATAGTT
>NW_013665875.1:607736-615610 GCF_000517525.1 Limulus polyphemus | reverse complement strand
TTTTGACAAAACTAAATATAGTTACTTACGTGGTGGCTTTGTCTGAATCTTTTCACTTTTAGTCGGCGTCATCAAATATGTGCTCAAAAGTATAAGTCTATAACATATTGGGATAGCTTTCAACATGGCAAAAAAAAGGTAACTTTTAAGCAGGATCTTGCACAGAGTTATAATATATTGTACGTATGGATATTGGAGCAACCCAAAAAACTGATTAAAACTTTTATTTTAAGTTGCAAGTCCTAAATCTCGATACTACAATCTAATCCCGTGTGTTGCAGAGTGTTCCTCTAAATATCAAATGTTGAACCAATGCAATGACACTTTGTTCAAATCAGAAGGTATAAGGACACTTTTGTCTGTCCAACCCAACTACTGCAGTTTGCTGACGACCGTATTCTTTATCACTGGCGGTATGCCAACAGTTAGTTGTAAAGCGCCATCTACTGGGTTCCTGTAATAATTATAAGGAATACCGTAAAGTACACATTTATGTGAGATCTGTTTCCACTGAAAAACGTGCGTTTTATTATTCAGTTAGAAATGACAGAAAATAAGAAGAGTAAAACATACCTATAAGAGATGGGACAGAAAATTAAGTAGATTAAGTAGTTGAAATCAACTTTAAACGTTGACGGTAAAAAGAAAATTATGTGAAATATAAGTGGTCTTAAAGTATAGAGTTCCCCAGTGGCTCAGCGGTAATTCTGATGGCTTACAACGCTAAAAATCGGGTTTCTGTACTCGCAGTGGTCACAGTACAGATAGTCCATTCTGTAGCTTTATGATTAATAACAAAAAAATAAGGATATTGAAATAAAGAAAAATTCCATATTATAAAATTAAAAGAAAAATTAAACATAAAATTGCTTCAGTATTCTTAATTAATCTAACTTTTGTGTTACAAATTTTGCGGTAATTTATACGACTATTTTAAGCCTTTCTACTTCATTTTATGTCAATATATGTATATCAAGATGCGACTTCATATTCTACATTCTGGCGAAATCTTCATTGTGACTAGTAGAAGAAAAACTTCAAAGAGCTGAAGGTTACTTGATCTTTGCTTTTCCACTACTGATATATGAGAAAAAACTATAATCTGTACGTAGCAGTAAAAAGTAGATACAAATAATGAAAATTATCTTGTCATATTACAAAGTTGGTCAAGCAGAAGAACAAATGTTATATAGTTTAACACAATCTGACCTTATCGGTCTTTCTTTACTTATTTTATATGGCTGATCTAGTACCCATGCTATGTTAGATCGTTGCTATCGTACGACAAAATCTAACGTAACTTTTTATTTAAAAATCCACTCAATAGATTTTTTTGAGTTACATAATTAGCTTTTATTGAGCAATCTTTGAAATTCTTTCTTAAAACCATCTCCAGCCTAATACGAGTTTCTTTTAAAGAAGTGCAACAGGAGGAAAACTTGTTTTCATTCTGTGACACTTAGTAAATAACACTTCAATGGAACATTTAGTTATCTTGAATTGAAATTGAAAATAAAACCGAAACTAATGTTTGACAGGGTTAATATCTGAAATAAACGTCTATTTCTTTGCATTAATCCGATTTCCTCTTGAAATTTCAATTAAGGCGAGTAAGCACGCTTCTCAAGTAAACGTGAAGTCCAAGTCAAGTAAAAAAACAGCAGGTATGATAAAAGCAAAACGTATTATCGTTAGATTTCATTTTTTTCAGTTTAAATAACAAGAATGATTATTTTTAAAATGTTAATCATCTATTCTTTTTATTAGCCTTTTCCATCTGTTTTAAGGTATTTACTGTGCTATGCTTACATTAATATAAACGTAACCTACAGTGTGCCTTTGATACATCACAAAGTTTAAACGAGAAAGATCCTTCTCTAGAAAAGAAACATTGGTATTAACGAATATTTGTAGTTACAAAGATTACATATTTGAGTATTTAATAAATTAGCACTCGTACTAGGTATACATCGATGTGGTTTTGTAATAAACACTTTTGCTCTTTACCATTAAACTTGCCCTCCCTTGGTTGTCAATTCACATTTTTGTACTCTCGGCTTGAAAGAACAGGTAAACTATTCCAATATTTTAAATTGTTAACAACACTATATTTTTTTAAATCAGATATTGTTCAGCTCATAAAATATAATTAGATACTCACCTGACTTTAAAAACTGAATACCAACCTTTCAATTATTTTATTGTGCAAGCTTATAATGACCCTCACATTTCATGCACATTAGTGGGAATCAACTTTTCGTTGCTATGAAAAACTATATACTAGACTGAAAACGTATACTGACAGTTATAGAGAGAAGTATACCAACTTCAACATCGTGTAACTATGATTACAAATGCACTTATATTCAATGTGCAGGCAAGATTTAGACCAACACCTGAATACTACAACCTCCATATTGCCATGGTGGGATGTAGTCTCCCCTCTTTTCATGACACAAAAATATTTCTATAGACCTATATTAAAAATTGGAATGAGGGACTGAGCGTGAAAAATAGCATTAGGGGAATTTTCATATAACAAAGTGATGTTACTTGTTAATGACATGAACATTCTGTTCCATCTGTACCTGTGAGCACGTGAATTGAGACATCATCAAACATCTATACGTTTATGAACTGAAACACAAGAATTCATTGTATCTCCAGCAGAAACCCAATATTGGACACAATATGATCGCTCGCAAACAACTAAAAAGTTACGTTTTTGTGCATGTCAGTGTGACGTATCAAGAAGAAGGAGAGGTTAGACGGTGTATCCAATAAAAGCTGACTACACATAACGTATTTCTGTACCCGCTCTTCCTACAAAATTACAAACAGATATATATAAGATCGCTAGTATTTACGTGTACGTGTAGGCCTATACATCTCAGCCCCAACTTTTAAATTTGTTACGCCATTTATGATTGCACATGCTCAAAAAATGTGAACTAGCGAGAAAAAACAACATTTTAAATTTCAATTCCTGTAAATATTACTATTACTACTTACATACTTATCAAAAGCTAAGTAAGCAAAGTAAGGATACTCTGAGACGAAAGCATCAATGTCTATATATCTGTAATTTAAAAATGTGTTTTTGAAAACATTTTAAGGCTTATTGGTTTTTCAATATTTCGCCGGTTCTGGTGTTTAAACCGTAATCGGTAAGTTCTGTATTCAGACATAGTTCTCATTCCAACTTGTACAGCGTTTACCAGTTAATAATATGATTTCCATCTCGCTACGGTTGAACAACTGCATATTACATATTGTACTACTTGCGTAGCCCAGACAAAACAAGTAAATCAGTAAGAGAACCTAGTAAATGTGTGACTGATTCGTTTGATTGGTAACTATATTACTTACCAAGTAAGAGATTTATTGCACATTTATATCTATATTTGCTGAATCTATGAAACCTCATAGATTCTCATTTCCACAAGAAAGGAAGACTTTCATTGGATAATAAATCCATCATCATGAAATGCTGCTTGATGAAATAAAGCAGTTTTCCTCTAATTGTGACATGTTTGCTTTTTCGCTGATCTGTAGTTTCTTCAAACACAAAAAAAAACGTATTTAATAAATTTTTCTAACACCATCATTATATTGCCCCCCCCCCCAGTGGCTCAGCGGTATGTCTGCGGACTTACAACGCTAGAAACCGGATTTCGATACTCGTGGTGGGCAGAGCACAGATAGCCCATTATGTAGCTTTGTGCTTAATTCCAAACAAACATACTTTATTATATTAATTTATTGTATAATACTTTGTAAATATTACATGAATAACAACAATGTATTATAAAGAAAACAAAAATACATTATTAAAGGTTATTCAATGATGCATTTGAGCATAGGTATTCAAAATCAATTAGATTTTCAAAAGGTTTAACCTGACGTACGAGTCATTTACGAATATATACTTCCAACAATAAGAGCTAACCTACACTTTAATGATAACAGCTCCAGTATTGCTATGGAATATCATATTTGTTTATCATTAAATCTCTTATGTTACTGGGAATAATTTCAAATATTTCTAAGAGAAGCGAGAGCATCGTCTATTTTTTCAGTTGAGAATACAGAAGAATGTATTTTAAGTTTAATAAATATAAAGATACCCTATCGGTTTAAGCTATAGCATTAACTGTGAAATCTCAAAAGGATCTGCAAGACTGACTCTTTGGTCATACAACGTAGTTTGGTTAGAAACTTACATACTTCGGCGTTTAAACTTAAGTGACTTGTAGTATGAAATTATCCAAACGAGTTCGTGAGATGTGATCACAGAACACATGAGAAAAAATAAGATCTGTAGTGAACTGTAGAATAGTAATCATCCCGTTTTAATGCAAACTAGAAATAATTGTATTTAATTTTAGACTATACTATGATCCATTCCATTAATTTTATATTTTAAAAATTGAAATAAATATCATAAGCATGATATGGAGAAAGTATTGTAGTCTAAATAAAATATAAGCTTTCTTTGGTTTCCAAGACTTAAATAGATGAGAAAAAGAACTATTTACGGTGTTCTACACGAGAACTACATTTTGAAAACTTCGTTCTATTCTGTCTACCCAACACCTTCACTCAATTTTTATACTAAAAATCTGACATAGAATTATCGAAGTAAAAACCACGAAAAATTAAACCTTCTTTTAGTTATTTTATCGCTAGCGCATTGTTTCTACTAAACAACGTGTATAAACTGAACCCTGCTGTGGTAAAAACAGTTAAGCTCCCTTCTCTTAGTTTGTTTATAAAATATCCTAAAGAATGTCCTTCAATTGAATTAAACGAACCGGCTTAGTAGCTTTCCTTGTGTTTGTCACAATCGAACATTAGTAGTTCTAAAGGTAAAGTACAGTGGCAGAATTTAGAATAAAAGTCTGTATGCTCTTATGCTAGATCGGTTAAATCATTTAACACCAAAACTCATATTAAGACACTCATACAGCTCGTCGAAAAATGTCAGATATTTCACATCAAAGATTGTATTTGCTATTTATTTCAACACTGGGACATTAAATGAATTATGTAGATTGTTTTTTTTTTTCTTTACTGTCTGTATAAACCTTTCTTCAGGATTTGTTTTAAGAATATTTATTGTTAATTGCGTAAACCCTTTCAACGGTATAATGATACAATATCATAAAAACCCTATAACCCGAGTGCTTTCGAAAGGTTGACCTTTCTTCTTCAGGAGCAAACTAGTCAGTTATGTTGTTATTTCCTGCCAAGTAAAAACAAGAATTACACTGGTTAACTAACATGGAAGAGTCTACATTCTATTCTTGTTGAACGAAAAGAAATCTGGTGAATATCGTTTGGTTGAATCGTTGTCTACTTTACTTCCCAAAACTTTTCATCAATAGTTCCAGATTATGACTTCACCGTGTGTGAGTACATTTTTATTTTAATCAACTAAGGTAAATAAAATTAATTTGTTGAAGAAGGAAAGCAACAAAATGCTTATTCCCAATATGAAATGTGTGTAAAAAAATATTAGGGTGGACATGGAAAATATTCGAAAAAGTCTGAAACATCTCATGCATTCAAACAAATAGGTTGTTTCATTAGATGTGGGAAAGTTGAGGACGAGATTAAGTCCGTTTGTTATAGATATGCCCAGTTTTTGAAACGAGAACTTACCCAGCTGTCATGCTTACCTTCTCATTTCGAGCAGGTAACATAAGAAGACACAATCAAGCCTTAATACGTCTAAACCACTTTTATTGTGATGGAGGAAGATGTTATTTATTCTAGTACAAGGGGCCATCAAGTGATTGATGACAGTCAATGTAGTGAACAGTTCCCATTAGAACTAACGTTTTAATACAAACCAAGAGATATTCATTCCCGCCCTGTGCAAGCAGATCTATCGTATATGAAACATTAGATCATTAGATACCTTGATATTATATATTTTAGCATCATATTTACTATGGTCAGTTGTGTATAAAAATGTGGATATGTTTAAGTTGGTTAAACTAAACGAAAAGAGTTGTATATTGAGATTTAAGAAAATAAAGTAAAACAAGTGAAACTTATCTGCTACGTAAAGATATTAGCTGGGGATTTTTATTACTGTTTGTGTTCCAGTCTGTTAATATTCCAAGTGTATCTATGTTGTGTATTTACTCCATACTATTGTACACAAATTCTTCCTGTGGTCATCAAGACTTTTTACTGATTCTTTTCCAATCTGTGAATTTTTTCCAGTTTATCTTTGCTGTGTGTTCGCTTCATACTAAATACACACGACTTCTTCTTCTGTTCATCAAATAAGTATTTAGCAGTTTAGCGAGTTGTAGATGGTTGGTACTTAATTAATGATTATTGGATTTCTTATTTTCATCCGTTATTTCCTAACAGATCCATAATTAAAATACACGTTATGCTTAACTAACCACACTAAAACTGAAGCTCTTATTAAACCACTTTTTGTTATTTCAGTCAGTAACGACAGCTGTCAATTGGCCTTATAACCCGTAATTTATCGCTTTTAGATTCTCTGACTCATTTTCAACAAATACAAAACAATTAATCGATTTTCTCACAGCAGCTGTTACTAACTTGTAATCCCCAAATCACTGACTGACTCATGGAGGTATAGGTGTGCATAATGAAACATTTTTTCCGGCTTCATACAAACGATTAAACTATCTTCCTCACACTACAGTTCGGGTATTTTTGTGCTATTGAAGTGAGCCATTTTCCGTTTCAGTAAAGTGGACTAATTTTGCTAATACAATTCTTCACATTCTGTCAGTAATAATAATATTTCTACTAGAAATAAAAGACCTTATAACACCAAAATGTTGTTTTTATTTAATTAAACACCCAAAGTTTCGCTTTACAGCTTCTTCATGAGCGTTTAATAAAACACAAACCGAAACAGACAAAATAAAGCTTCAAATGGTGGAAATGTAAATTTGTACTGTCTGTTAGTAACAGCTGCTGTGCGAAAATCGATTAATTGTTTTGCATTTGTTGAAAATGTTTAAATGTTCAAACTCTTTTAAACTTGGTAAATACTTTAACTGGATTTTGGAACTTTATCTTTCCAAAATAAGAACCCAATTAAAAACACTTCACACCTTCTACAATACCTACATAGTTTAGACAGTAACGTCATTATGTCTAGCTTTGATGTCGTAAACCTATTCCCTCAAATCTCTTGTCATGAGCCAAAATAACTTAGTGAAGAAATTATTTTACAAGACTCTTAAAAGAGAATCAACATAAAACAGGAACACCTAATAGAACTGTTACAACTAGCCACATTTATTTGCTTTCAATACAGAAATTAGTACTTCCTTCGCTTAAGCAGATCTGTCATGGGAAATCCATTATCAGGTACATTGGCCACTATTTTCTTACGTCACGTAGAAGAACATTCTTTAGTCACTTCCGTATACAAGACAGCATTTCGGCTAACATATGTAGATGGCGTTTCTTGCAGCTTTACTTGTCAAGATGAACAAACAACATTTCTTAAACACACAAACAACCTATGATAAAGACATATAATTCACAATTGAAAATGAAAACAACTACACGATACATTTTTTAAACGTTAACATCCCACGAACCTCCCAAGGCTTCACCACTAAAATTAATAGAAGAAACACATACAGCGGAAATTACATAAACTGGCTTTCTAATCATTTAGTCCATCAGAGTTAGGCACTCTAACAAGAATTTTAAATTTAGCATACATTATATGTACCACGGAAAACATTGATGAATAAGTTGCGCACTTAACTCAAAGCTTTATAACGTAAACCAGTTCCCTACTAAAGTAGTTATATTAACGGATTTATAAAACACAGACAAGAGACATGTAAAAAACACACAAA
>NW_013665875.1:594718-606736 GCF_000517525.1 Limulus polyphemus | reverse complement strand
ATAGATAATTGAGTCAAGCAAACAGTAGGCACCGTAAGGAAAGTGTGTGAATCGCTGTGATTTATAGCGTGTGTTATAAAGGTTTTTAAGTTTAAAGTGACTGTGGAAATTCTGTGTATTACAAAGTTTGTATCTAGAAAGAATAAACTAGTTTTAATCAAGATAGGACTTGTATCGCTGAAGTTCCACGGAAAGAATTTATACCGGAAATTAACAAACGAACAGAGACGTAACAGTGATCATTCTCAAGTACACAAGCTTTAATGGCAAAAAGGTTTTAATATTTAAATAACAGTCTAATAATGTATTTAACTTTTAGAATTGATAGTGGTTACTTATGCCTGTATATATCAATCCGCGTGAAATGATATATTATATATATATGGCTGAACAGAGGAAAACAAACAAAAAATAAGATTTGCATAAGATTAGGAATGTCTATGGTAATTATTAATACAGCTTCACTGATTTTTCTTCTCTTAATGTCAGGTTCATGTTTTAGTAATGTGATATTCTGTTCTGGAAAAACTGTTTGTTTTGGTTCATATTGTTACGTTTCTGCTCGTTTGTTAATTTCAGGTATAAATTCTTTCTGAGGAACTTCAGCGATACAAGTACTTTCTCGATACAACTTTGTAATACACAGAATTTCCTCAGTCACTTTAAACTTAAAAACCTTTATAACACACGCTATAAATCACAGCGATTCACACACTTTCCTTACGGTGCCTACTGTTTGCTTGACTCAATTATCTATCTCTTCGATATCTATATATCCATCTCTTCTGATCGCGCTGGTTTTTCTCGCCAAGCTTATATACTAGAAAAGTGGGCGTCTAGCAATCACTCGGACATTCGCGGGGTACCTCGAGAATTCATGATTTTTCGAGAAACACCAGCGCGCATGCTCCCAGCGTCGCGTGACTCTGCTGTCGTGACAATATGTTCATAGACTTAAGAAGGGATTTTTTTGATGTTCTTTTAACCTGATCTTCAAGTTACGTCCTGTTTCACCTATATAAAAGGGTAGGAAATGTTTACACTTTATTTTATAAATGTTTCCTGGTGTGGTGGGTTCGTTATACAATTTTTTTAACATATGTTTACTTTTCATTCCAGGGATGACAATGAATCTAGGCGTTATGTTAAGATTATATTTATGTGCTAGTCTTTTCCAAATTTCTGACAGAGGTATGCTAATATTTTCTGTATATATGGGATAGTGCAAGTGATTAGGTTTCTTTTGTTTTGTGGAGTGGTCTAGTGTTCGCTTGACTCAACTATCTATATCTTCAATCTATCGGTATATCTCTTCAATCTATGCCATTGTGCTGATTTTTCTCGCCAGGCTTATATACTAAAAAAGAGGGCGCCTCGAACAAACTCAGTCCTCCCCGATAATTCATGATCTTCCAGAAACTCCAGCGTGCATGCTCCCAGCGTCACGTGACTTCCGCTGTCGAAACATCGTATCCTGTTCTAAAAGTAAATCTTCCTTACTGCAAAAGCTGTAACTGGTAATAAAATAATACTTAATCAATAAGTAAACTCAAAACGAAATCATTAATTCAAACTACAGCAGCAATTCAATTTTATTCCTATAATTTTATGCACTTTTTGCCTAACGTTCCACTTTCTTATCATCTTAGCCTTACGTCATTACGTATATAGGCCTAACCAGGCTCTTCAATCGCAAGAAATAACACTTCAGATGAAATATTAAATTACAAGGAGCCATCTACAATCTGTAAGGAACAGGGAAATTATATTATATTATATCTTTAATCTCTTTTAATGAAAGTTACAGTTTAACTTCCATATCACGTATTCTAGAAAAGCCAGCTAAGCCTAATGTTACCGTTAAACAACATAAGCCTCATCTAAAGAATCCGTCCATGTTATTGAGGTTAAAAGAACACCAAAATCCGCATTCCCAAGTCCATGAACATATGAACAAAAGCAAACAGTTCTTCTGAAGAGAATGTCACATTACTGAAACATGAATCTGACATTAAGAGAAGAAATATCAGTGAAGCGTTATTAATAATTTTTTAGACATTTCTATACGTGTGAAAATATTTTGCATAACATACTCCTTTTTTATTTATTCACTTTTTGTTCGTTTTCTCTGCTCAGCCATAAATGAATAATCTATCAATTCACCCAGTTTGATATGCATAAATAACCACCATCAATTCTAAATTTTAAAAACATTGTTAGATTGTTGAATGTTAATTTAATTACTGAAACCTTCTTTACCATTAAAACTTGTGTACTTGAGAATAATCGCACCAGTGATAAAAACGCCGTACCTATTCTAAAAAATAATCTTCCTTACTGTAAAAGCTGAAACTTGCAATAAAATAATGTTTCATTTGTTCAGCTCTCGGATTTGTTGGTACTGCTGAGTAATTCCTAATGTGATACTTTTGGCTTGATGAAGGTTTCTTGTATCTCAAACACTGTTTTATTTCAAATATGTATTTCCACTATGGAATCGACAGACGCTATTTTTCGGCTAGTTTTGCTCGAATAAATTATGAATAAGATAGTTTTATTCGCTATGATCATATCATTCATCTCTTCTAGAGTTATTATAACCTTAAATTAAAAGTACAAATTATAATTAAGGAAAGATATTATTGAACGTTTTACCGATAAAGCAGCCTTTCACAATGATTTTAGTTTATGTTGAAACTGAAGAGCTCGCGCAGTGTAAATGAAAAGATGAAATGAACCATTGAAGTTACAATTACAGAAGAGTTCTATTTGAATAACTTAAACTTTTTTAATTAATTGTAAAACAGGCTGGCAGATAGATTGATAGACAGAAAGAAGAAATTTAATATTATTTGAAAGTGGTATTAGGTTTATAAGTCTTGTAAAAAGATTCACCGAAAAATCTAAATCTACTTTTAATTTTTTTTTATTTAATGTACGAGCGTGTGTTTTCTTATAGCAAAGCTACATCGAGCTATCTGCTGTGTCCAAAGGGGAATCGAATTCCTAATTTTAGCATTGTAAATCCGAAGACTTACCGCTCTCCCACAAGGGGATCTTAATGTACGAAGAAGCCATTAAGATGATGATCTTAATTTTTAAGCTATGCTTTCCTCTCAAGCCTCTTTATATGAAGTACTCTCAGTCCCCCTGCCCGTAAAATATGTTAAGGAGAAAATTTAAAAAAATAGAAAATTAATAAACATATATTTTTTATGTTTTAGAAGATCAGGAAAATGCATACCACGAAAGAAACGTTGCTGTTAAAGAAAAAGGTTCTTCATTTCTGCACATGTGTTTTGGAATGATACTCGTTCTGTGAAGCAAGATAGGCTTCCACATCCTGCGTTGAACAGGCAATCTATTTCCCACATGATACTGACCTTTGGAAATCTGAATCGGAAGATAGCCATAACCTAGAAATGACCTTTAAGGTAGATGTAGAACGATTAAATACCGAAACAGAGAGTCAGACTTTATCAGAAATATTTTGGAGAAGATTTATTCATTGACAAATACGTCATATGCAAGGAGAATAATATATTCTAATTTATAGTTTTGTATTTTAACGTATCAACGTTACGGTTTTATTATTAATGTTTGAAAGCATAGGAATGGACTATTTTTTGAATCATCTTAGTACGTTGTGTAATAATAACAATAATAAAGATGCTTTTTCAATGTTTGCAGTGTTTAAAGGCTTGAGTTTCTAAAAATAATATCTGTAGACAGAAAGAAACACACATATATAAGTTTTTGCGCTTTGTATAATTATTTTAGAAATGACAAGTATAAACATATTAAAACAGACGTATGATTGTACAATTTAATAATAAAAAACAGTATTTTTAAATATTTCTGTATTTAGTATGCCCAATTTACACTTTAGTAAAAAAACAAAATTAAAACAATAATACATTGTTATAGAATTACATTTATTAGACTTTCTCATCAACAATGCAGAGGTTAAATTATTGTATAAGAGGGCGCTGAACTATCATAATCCAAAGTCAGAAACACTGGAATAACTGATAACAAAAGTACAGACAGCATACAAAAAGAAAGAAAAAAGGATTAAAATGCCGGTAAAACGGATAGACATTGTGAATACATCGTAGAATACAGCTTACCAGAGATCTCTGAAACTTACCAATAATTCTTGCAGGAACAGCACTGACGAAAATATCATTTTGTACTATTTTCTGAGCAGAAAAAAATATCCCTCTAGTGTATCATTTCCGTGTAATTAGATGAAGGCACGGATTGCTACACGATATAATGTACACGTGACCTTGATGTCTTTGTGAATATCAACTGAAATTTCATCTCCTATCGCATTTATTGTTTTTCTTGCCATAGGTCTATAATAGAATAGGTAGAGCTCTCTAATTACTTGAAAAAACAACAACACAAGAGCAAAAAATGAGATAAATTTAAATCTCCTTCCTTTACACACTACCTAGCTCATTCCTGAGCACTGCACCAAAACAGTCTATAAAATTAACATTGTGCTACTTTCATTGCTAAGTCCTTGCCGATAACAAGAGGACCGAAGATTCAGGATGTACATGTGTAAACAAGAGATATTTATGCCCAGATGTACAATAAGACACACATTTTTGTTGCTCACTTAAGAAATTACAAAAAGAAAGAAAACAACATTACAACATTAACTGTAAGTATAAATGATAGATCTTTTCTGTTTCATGCACTGCATTCAAATAGAAAAGAATATACATTTGTAAATGTAGTTTTAATTCTGATTTCACAAATATAAATTAAAATTTGGAGAGATGAAAAAAAAATTATATATTTTTTATTATGCTTACGAAACAAAGGAAGTACTTTTAGCATTGCATATATACATAATGTTACGACAGCGGAAGTCACGCCACGCTGAGAGCATGCGCGCTGGAGTTTCTCGAACGATCATGAATTTTCCTGGGAACTCTAGTTTGTTCGAGGCACCCTCTTTTTTAGCATATAAGCCTGGCGAGAAAAACTAGCGCGATGGAAGAAATATAGATAGATATGCAGATAGATTGAAGATATGGATAAAGGTGTCCAGCGATCTATAGGCACCGTAAGTAAAGTGTATGAATCACTGTGATTTATAGCGTGTGTAAAAGAAGTTAAGTTTAACTACTGATTGGTAATTCTGTGTATTACAAAATTGCATCGAGGGAAAAATAAACTGGTTTAATTAGAAAGGACTTATATCACTGAAGTTCCTCGGAAAGAATTTATACCAGAAATTAACAAATAAACAGATACATAACAATATATATTTAAAAGAACTGCAAAAAAGCAGGACAGTACAAAGTATCTAATGACAATATATGAAATTCAATGTGAAAATTTAGAAATATTCTTAAATATTTGCTTGAAGAGATCGTCATTTTCATGCTTACGACGCCAAAGGAGCTAATTATGTCACTTCTTACGTTTCTTAACCACATTCCAAGTACTTTCAAGTTGCTGCAGATTTCAGAAATAGAAAGTAAAATTTGAAGAATTGATTTTTAAAGTGGAAGAAATGGGAAAATATTTTCATTTTTTAAATAATTTTTATAATTAAATTATTTTTTGTTTAAATAAACATGTAATTATTTACTAATTAGTTTAACTTGATCTAACCTCACATAAACTGACTTAACCTAGCAAAAATACACAAAATAATTAAACTACTTTTTGCATTTCTCCAAATTTGAATTTATATTTCTGAAATCAGCATTGAAAACTACATTCAAAAATATATATAATTTTCTATTTGATCACGGTGCATGAAACAGAAAATATCCTGAATGATATAAGCTGGTGAAGAATGAAATTAAGATAAAGGGTAACTGAACCTAGATAGAAATAGAAAATTTTAAAGACTGAAACAGACTAGTCGATTCGAGGTAACACTTAGACTAAATTTTTGTCACATACAACTTAGTTGGTCGAAAATAAAAACATAATTTATGGGAAACAAATATAGAATCAAATGCTGTGCATTCATGGTTTCATTAAGATACCTACGGATTATGTTATTCTTCACCAGCTTGTGTAGGGGCGGGCCAAAAAATAAATGGCTGCCGCATTCAATCTATTACTCTATGATGTTCACAAATAATTACTAAAGTGGAGGTATAGCTTTATTTGAGCATTCACAAATAATTACTAAAGTTGAGGTATAGCTTTATTTGAGCATTCACTTGCCATTATCGAGTGTTTCATAGTTTGTATAACATTAGTATTATTCTGTTCTTCTACAACACATACTTTTGTGTGGAAATAATAAAAATGAAAACTACTACTTAGCAGTGAGTTAAGTTTATAAGCACATGTAATTTCTGGGTTTCATAAATAACAGATTCATTTCTGACCGTTAGATGGTAGTACAAACTGTTCTTATATAACGATCGTTGGTGACTTTTCATTTCACAAACATGATATATGGCAAAACAATTTCAGTAAAAATTACGAAGAAAGAATAATATAAATTAATATTCAAGGTTCAAGGAAATTAAGTATTTGTGCAACTAACATATCTGTGTACATGTTATTGATATCTGAGTTTAAAAATACTAGTTACTTAATTATCAAAACAACACATTACATAGTGGCTTACTTTTCTTCAAATTTTAAGTGGGGGCAAACCTGGCAGCTATATATGTGTATGCGTGGTATCATGCTTCATGGCGTGGGATCTATATGATATCCTCCCTATCAATGTTCTTTGGTGTGTGAAATTTAAGGCTTTAGAAACACTTCATTATACATAAAGGTGCAAGATTTTTCCTATACGCATGACGTAAACTCATAAATGAAATTATTTATAGTGTTTATATAAATTGATTCCAAATAAATAGTAAACTGTAGATTATGAATGATTTATAATAATTAGAATATACGTTTATTTCAACATACTACTTTCATAAACTTCCACTTCTATCTTTCCATGTAGGGACGTCAGTTGATCCTGTGGAAGAACTATAGATTTTGGAGCTAGCAAGACATTGTCGAATCCGTACAATACCACAAAATATTTCCCACAACTTAACTTTTGGGTGCTTTATTAAAATGGCAATCATTTCCGTAGCGTTGGTGGTAGGATGCTGCTGACTGATAACATCCTCTTTGGTCAGTAGTTCAAAATTAGTGACGACTCTGGTAGTTTTACTATAAATACAAATACTTTCTATGCAAGGGAATTACTACACGACAATATGTGTGATAAAAAGGCAAGATATTGGAATATAAAATGGGCCAGATTCGTAATCTTAAAAAATGATTCGATTATAAATAATTAACCAAATTTGCATGAAAACGATGAATGAGACATCGGACTCCAATGTTGAATGTGAGCTTTGTTTCTTCCTATCTATCACATATACATTTTGGTTCGTATTTCATGGCGACTAACACATCACCAGATCCTGGTGCAGAACAATTTAATCTAGAGATAATATCCTCTTTCCTAATGTAAAACCTAAACAAAATCTAGAATTAACTGTTCCAATGTAATTAGAATGATTTATTAACAAACCTATCACCTTTTAATTGGCTCAGTAGGAAATTCTGATTCAAAAGTTAATTGACACGTAATATAATTATGATATTGCTTACATTTGCTTTTCTATTCATTATTCGTGTAACATATGCATGGTTTTTAAATCTCTACCATATACTATAGTAAAGGAGTTTCCAGACACGTAGAGTGTTACAACAACTATTTGATATTTATTTAATTTCCTGTAAGTAAGCATTTTATGTTTGATAAAATGTTCTTTATTAAAATAACACGCGGGCGTATAGCTCAGCATTTCTATTTAATGTAATAAGTGCATTATATATAACATTCTAGTTTTCAAGGCATCACGTAAATAAATTGTTCCGTATAAAACTGATTAAATAAATTATTTATAAGCAACATATGGTAAATAAAATCGACATGCAAATGTATCGTCCGGCAATATAAATGTCAATAAACTGTAGGAAGAGGTTGTTAATCGAAAATATTTTATTTACGGATAATCATGTAAATATGAACTGTAGGAAGAGGTTGTTAATCGAAAATATTTTATTTACGGATAAACATGTAAATATGAACTGTAGGAAGAGATTGTTAATCGAAAATATTTTATTTACGGATAAACATGTAAATATGTTTGAAAAAAACGTTTTAAAACCATAATGTTTTGCTAGATATTTTAGGACAAAGCTATATGATAGGCTATATACGCTCTGTTCACCGCGGTAAATGAACCCTTCATTTTAACATTGTAAGTCTGTAAGCCTACTGCTGATCCACCGTAGGACAGCTAAAATACATGTAAGTGAAATATTTGTCATTAAACAGGAAATATCTATCAACAAGCACGACACAAGGAAGTTTGTTTGTTGTGTAAATATCTGTCAACAAGCACGACACAAGGAAGTTTATTTGTTTTGTAAATATCTGTCAACAACCACGACACAAGGACGTTTGTTTGTTGGGTAAATATCTGTCAACAAGCACGATACAAGGAAGTTTGTTTGTTGTGTCAATATCTGTCAACAAGCACGACACAATGAAGTTTGTTTGTTGTGTAAATATCTGTCAACAAGCACGACACAAGGAAGTTTATTTGTTTTGTAAATATCTGTCAACAAGCACGACACAAGGAAGTTTGTTTGTTGTGTAAATATCTGTCAACAAGCACGATACAAGGAAGTTTATTTGTTTTGTAAATATCTGTCAACAAGCACGATACAAGGAAGTTTGTTTGTTATGTAAATATCTGTCAACAAGCACTACACATGGAAGTTTGTTTGTTATGTAAATATCTGTCAACAAGTACGACACAAGGAAGTTTGTTGTTATGTAAATATCTGTCAATAAGCACGACACAAGGAAGTTTGTTTGTTGTGTAAATATCTGTCAACAAGCACGACACAAGGAAGTTTGTTTGTTGTGTAAATATCTGTCAACAAGCACAACACAAGGAAGTTTGTTTGTTATGTAAATATCTGTCAGCAAGCACGATACAAGGACGTTTGTTTGTTGTGTAAATATCTGTCAACAAGCACGACACAAGGAAATTTGTTTGTTATGTAAATATCTGTCAACAAGCACGACACAAGGAAGTTTGTTTGTTGTGTAAATATCTGTCAACAAGCACGACACAAGGACGTTTGTTTGTTGTGTCAATATCTGCCAACAAGCACGACACAAGGAAGTTTGTTTGTTGTGTAAATATCTGTCAACAAGCACGACACAAGGAAGTTTGTTTGTTGTGTAAATATCTGTCAACAACCACGACACAAGGACGTTTGTTTGTTGTGCAAATATCTGTCAACAAGCACGATACAAGGAAGTTTGTTTGTTGTGTAAATATCTGTCAACAAGCACGACACAAGGAAGTTTGTTTGTTATGTAAATATCTGTCAACAAGCACGATACAAGAACGTTTGTTTGTTGTGCAAATATCTGTCAACAAGCACGATACAAGTAAGTTTGTTTGTTGTGTAAATATCTGTCAACAAGCACGACACAAGGAAGTTTGTTTGTTATGTAATAATTACTTCCACAAAACAATTTTAATGAATTAATTAATTTCATAGTGTAGTTCAAAGTTGAGAACATAAAGGAAATGTATTACATGATCATGACATCACAAAATAACCGCTAACAGTAAACACTCTGTTATAAAAAAATGTTTAAAAAAATAATGATTGTTGGAAATTGATCATTATAATTGGACTTACTCAATAAACAAATTTAGAGAACTCCTTGGAATTCATTGATGTTTTATTTACATGTTTAAATTAAAATAACCTATATGTTCCTTCTTGTTATTAATGTGCTACTACCCAGACGTAATCAATGTTAATTATATGAAGATTTGCCTCAGCATGTCCATAAGCATTGAGGGTTAGCATATGTGTTATTTTAACAATTATCTTCCAATATCTTTAGACATCATCATAGTACAAGAACTAAACCCCATGTACGTTGTGGTTATCATATTATCTACTATGCTTTTCAGACATTGATGAACAAAATTTTTATACCAGTTTGAAAGAAATTTCACAGGAAGTTTTGCTGTATATTTTGTTCCAGTTTGACCGAGCTTGCCTTATTAGTTAGGGCTACTTTTGAACATACGGTAAACAAATAGCATATTCAATGTGTGTTAGATGAGTTTTAGATTTGCCAGAATGATTGTTATTACAAACTGAGTCCACAATGTGAGAAAAGTTTCATTAATTTCAATAAACCATTTTCTTAGCCAAACAAATTAAACTGTAAAACTTGCTTGATCATTACGATATTAACTTTGCTTTATTTAATAAGACTTTTATAAACCTCACATTATTGTTAAAAGTATAATATTATTACAAGAGCTCAATAGGGAATAAACTGGGCTAATTTGAGTAGACTTACTACAGCCTTTCGTAGAGAAGCACCATAAAACTTACAAACAACTACATTTATAAAATTAATTTAAGATAATTATTAGCACCTTCAGAATCTAAATGACCACTGTTCAATCCAAAAACAAAGAGTAAGGGAGGCCGAATCAAGGTCAAAAGTTGTAAACATCAGGGATTAGTTCAGGTTATATATTTGCTACCATATTTTCTTCAGCTTCAGAAGTGAAACTGGATCGACAAAGATAAATATGTTTTAGTTCCGAACCATCAACAACAACTACCACATTCACCAAAATCATATTTCACATTTATTGGATGCGTTTTCCAAGTAATATCTTCCTCCAAAAAACAGTTATAGTTTTCATCACATTGCACAACGTGGAAGCCTTCTCAAAACTCTTTGATTGTACTTAACAGCAAGTGCAAAAATCAATAGATAATAAATAGTTCAATAAAATCTCCCACAAGCCTCTGTCTTCCTCCATTCTTAGTATTCACTGTTAACCTTGAGCATACTGAGATTTTCAGTTCAAATATTGATGTATGTTGGCTTAAAATACTTGAAGAAATGCTACATCTTGTAAAACCTTATATTTATAAATTATATTTGGTGATTGGATAGATGGCAGGTACATAAACAAGCAATGTATTTAAATACAAAACTCGTAGAATGCTTGAAATTCTACAAAACAACCATATTAACCACTTCAGACCTTATCCACAAAACATAAAAAGCTGAGAGCTGTTCATTATTAACCTTCTATTTTTATCAATCGTCTTACAGATAAATAAATACTACAGTTGGAAACAACAAATTCTTTCTATTTATACAATAAATCAATATATTTAACATGTTTAGATGCTAAGCTTTATTTGGGACTGATCTACAGTCACCATTATACTCGACATGTTTCGACGTTAATAAACATTTTTATTTGGGACTGATCTAAAGTCACCATTATACTCGACATGTTTCGACGTTAATAAACATTTTTATTTGAGACTGATCTACAGTCACCATTATAACAAATTCATCTGTAAAACTTTGCTTTATTTAATAAGACATTTATAAACCTCACATTATTGTTAAAAGGAATTATTACAAGAGCTCTATAGAGAGTAAAATGTGTTAATTTAGATAGGATTACTCTAGCCTTTCGCAGAGAAGCACCGTAAAACTTACAAACAACTACATTTAGAAGATCAATTTAAGATAATTATTAGTACCTTCAGAGTCTAAGTGGCCAGTGTTCAGTTCAAAAACAAACTTATGGAAATATTGTTGAATGTTATGCTAAACCTATTAGTAACACAATTTAGTACACTACTGACTGCTCTTCTAAATACATACTCTTATAAAATGATTTTGTCTGTTACTATTGCATTAGTATTCTGTTTATGATTCACTTACAATTGTGGCGCGAGTTACCGTAATCGTTTGGTCTCCTTTCTTCAAAATGGCTTCTGTTCCTTTTGTCAAAATGCACTCAGGCTGATTCAGTTACTTTAGAACTACGCTTTGACGGAATAAATTATTATTTTTAGTTAGTTAGCTGTGTGCAATTACAAAAATATCAATGTGAAACGTATTTTTATATGGTTGTAAGTATTTTT
>NW_013665875.1:582964-594413 GCF_000517525.1 Limulus polyphemus | reverse complement strand
TTTTACTTGGGAATGAACTAACTACAAATGTTAATAAGAATGTTTATTGTTTAAAAAAGTTTTTTTATTAATTTATTTTACACAAGTTTTTAAGAAGAATTTTTAATCGCCATTATACTTAACTGAATTGAGATTGAATTTTATGATCGATGATAGGCTTATTGTATAATGTATACAAGTCTCAGCTAACTCCATGTAGCCAAATGATTTTTGTCATTTTGTCGAACACAAAAACACGAAAATATGATCAAATAACTGTTGAAAGTCATAATAAATTATGAAAATCTCAAACGCCGTTAAATCTCAAATTTTGTTGAATGTTATGCTAATCCTACTAGTAACACAATTTAGTACAGTGCTCTTCTAAATACATAGTCTTATAAAATAGTTTTACATTACTTATCTCGGTGAGCCTCTATTTTTGGCTTCAAATTTGTCTACTTGTTTTTTTTATTACGTTATATTATGTCATCACAATCACTGCTAATATCATGTGTGGTGGATAGTATGGCAGCAAAACTAGAAAGATATTGTAGCCTATTACTGTAATGCGAGTAAAGTATATTAAACATAATGTAGTTATGAACTTCCTTACAAGAACGTACTTTAAAGTCGTATTAGAGTAAATTTAGAACACTTTAGATGTACAATCAAACCTGCAGTAAATTCAGACTACGGACCACTCTATTACGAGTTTTACAGCTTTATTGTGAAAAATATATAAAATAACACGTAAAGTGTTCAAATGTAACACATCCAAGTGTCTAAGTAGAAAATATCAATGTGTAACATAGTTGGATATTATGGGTGCGTTTAATTATACAAGCATCAGTAGTTCTCCTTTTTAGGTAGTTAGCTATGTGCAATTACAAAATCATCAGTATGCAAGATATTTGGTATTATGGTTGTATGTAATTACATAAATCTTAATAGTTTTCATGTTTAAGAACTTAATTGCGTATAAGTATACAAATATCAATGCATATGATACCTGGACACTGAGGTACATGTAATTATTCAATGATAAATACATATTATAGATATATATCGTTTGGTTTTATTTACAAGTTAATACAAAGAATGGACTACTATGTTGGTGTAAATGAATAATCACGAAAGTCTATCATGTTTAGGTCTTTAGATGTATAACTAATTATGAATAAGCATCAACTTAAAGTATTTAGCTGTGTATCTAATTTTAAAACTTTATCAGTTTTAGATCATTAGATATGTGAGTGGGTATATGTAGGTATTTTAGTGTATATAATCATGAACTCGTATTACCTTTAGATTACACACATCTTATTTTTGGGTGGGTGTAATCATGGAAGCATATCACTTTCTGACTATTAGGTTTGTATAGTCGTGAACGCCTTCAGGTCTTTAAGTGTGCGTAATAATGAAAGTCTATCGCCTTCAGAGACTTAGGTGTGTGTAATCATGAAAGCCTATCACCTTCAGAGCTTTAGGTGTGTGTAATCATGAAAACCTATCACCTTCAGGTTTTTAGTGTATATAATCATGAACTCGTATCACCTTTAGATTACACACATCTTATCTTTGGGTGGGTGTAATCATGAAAGCATATCACTTTCTGACTATTAGGTTTGTATAGTCGTGAACGCCTTCAGGTCTTTAAGTGTGCGTAATAATGAAAGTCTATCACCTTCAGGTCTTGAAGTGTGCGTAATAATGAAAGCCTATCGCGTTCAGAGCCTTAGGTGTGTGTAATCATGAAAGACTATCGCGTTCAGAGCCTTAGATGTGTATATTCATGAAATTCTATCACCTTCAGGTTTTTAGGTGTGTGTAATCATGAAAACCTATCACCTTCAGGTTTTTGGTGTGTGTAATTATGAAAACCTATCACCTTCAGAGCTTTAGGTGTGTGTAATCATGAAAGCCTATCGCCTTCAGAGCTTTAGGTGTGTTTAGTCACAAAAGTATATCATATATATGCCTTTAGGTGGGTTTTATGCCTAGATACACCTGATTAAAAAATGCCTGTCAGAATTTAAAATATACATTCTTTGCCAATTTAAGGCTTTTACTTATACGTCTTAATAGTATAAATATATACTGTGTTGTTGTTGGGCTTAGGATTCTTCTACAGTAGGTGTCTGTGGCTTGTTAGTGATAAATTCAACGATAAATGAACAACACGCACGTCACTTGTTTTGAAAATAATATACATATTCGGAACAAGTTAAATGCATGTATAAAACATTATTCACACTATAGAGATTATAGACATATCGTATATACTGTATATATTGTTCTCTTCTTGTTTTTAAAAGTCCTCTTAGGCATATTCAGTTACTTTAGAATTTCACTTGACAAGCCGAACTATCTTCTCTATTATTATCGCAAAAGTATTCTATGATTCACTTACAACTGTGGCTCGAGTTACCGTAATCGTTTGGTCTTCTTTCTTCAAAATATCCCCTGTTTCTGTTGTCAAAGTGCACTCAGGCTGATTCAATTACTATAGAACCACGCTTAGAAGGAATAAATTATTCTTCTTATTTCCTTTTCTACTGTTAGTCTTACTCTACAAAAACTAAATATTCACTCATAAAAATAAATTAATTAATAATATCTAAATTAAAAAGTCTTATATCATGACAATGACCAAAGTGCATCATTGTGTTATGCTTAGATACATATAATTACGGATTCAACAAAGAGAACCATCGTGTTATGCTTAAATACATTTAATTAGGGATTCACCAAAGTGCACCACCGTGTTATGCTTAGATGCGCACGATTATGGAATCATCGGTAAATTGTATACACCAGTTTGAGAAATGAATATCTGCCATGTTTTATTCGCTTGCATATTTCTTTGTATTCAGTTACTTCTTTATTTCTTGAACATTTCAAATAAACAACAACGTGACAGAGTTGTTAAATGTTAGGTTAAAAACCCAACTTCGATGAAACCGGGATCAAACATTTAAATCATACTAAACCATATCTACCTACTTTTCAACAAATATTTCAAATTCAGTTATTTGAAATGCGATTTGCAAGCTGTTTCTATTTTTATACATTGTTTATTTAATTTCCCTCCTGTCGTATCTGGCTGAGTATTTAAGTATATATTTTATTTCTTACCCTTCAAATGATCTTATTCACGCACTAAGGACTCTCTGTAGATGAATAACATATATTTTCAATGGTTTCAAATTATATTTTACTAGCAAATGTTGTTTGTATTTATATGTTGATCTCTTTAAAACCATAAATTACGTTCATGAAAATAAAACATTTCTGACCAAATGAAATTACTAAATGTGACCCTTATTTTCAAAACCTAACTTTCAAGGTATTATCGTACTAGTTATTGAACAACAGTAGTAAGAAATTCCTGCATGCCTGCAACAGTAGTAAGAAGTTCCTACGTGCCTGCAACAGTAATAAGAAGCTCCTGCATGCCTGCAACAGTAGTAGAAGTTCCTACGTGCGTGCAACAGTAATAAGAAGTTTCTGCATGCCTGCAACAGTAGTAAGAAGTTTCTACGTGCCTCAAACAGTAGTAAGAAGTTCCTGCATGCCTGCAACAGTAGTAATAAGTGCCTGCTTTATCATGAACAACAGTAATAAGAAGTTATTACATGCCTGCAACAGTAGTAAGAAATTACTGCATGCCTGCAACAGTAGTAAGAAGTTTCTACTTACCAGCAACAGTAGTAAGACGTTGCTACGTGCCTGCAACAGTAGTAAGAAGTTCTTACTTGTCTGCACCAGTAGTAAGAAGTTCCTACTTGTCTGCAACAGTAGTAAGAAATTTCTGCATGCCTGAAACAGTAGTAAGAAGTGCCTGCTTTATCTTGAACAACAGTAGTAAGAAATTCCTACATGCCTGCGACAGTAGTAAGAAGTTCCTGCATGCCTGCAAAAGTTGTAATAAGTGCCTGCTTTATCTTGAACAATAGTAGTAAGAAATTCCTACATGCCTGCGACAGTAGTATGAAGTTACTGCATGCCTGCAACAGTTGTAAGAAGTGCCTGCTTTATCTTGAACAACAGTAATCAGAAGTTCATACATGCCTGCAACAGTAGTAAGAAATTCCTACATGCTTGCAACAGTAGTAAGAAGTTTCTACTTACCTGCAACAGTAATAAGAAGTTTCTGCATGCTTGTAACAGTAGTAAGAAGTTCCTATATGCTTGTAACAGTAGTAAGAAGTTTCTACTTACCAGCAACAGAAGTAAAAAGTTCCTACATGCCTGCAACAGTAGTAAGAAGCTCTACGTGCCTGCAACAGCAGTAAGACGTTCTTACGTGCCTGCAACAGTAGTAAGACGTTGCTACGTGCCTGCAACAGTAGTAAGAAGTTCTTACTTGTCTGCACCGGTAGTAAGAAGTCCCTGAATGCCTGAAACAGTAGTAAAAAGTGCCTGCTTTATCTTGAACAACAGTAGTAAGAAGCTTCTACATGCCTGCAACAGTAGTAAGAAATTCCTACATGCCTGCAACATTAGTAAGAAGTTTCTACTTACCTGCAACAATAGTAAGAATTTCCTAGATGCCTGCAAGAGTAGTAAGAAGTTCTTACATGCCTGAAATAGTAGTAACAAGTTTATACTTACCTGCAACAGTAGTAAGAAGTTCCTACGTGACTGCAGCAGCAGTAAGCAACAGCTTCTCATTGTATTACAGTGTAAGTATAACAGCTATCGTCAACATATTCTTCCGAAGTAAGTCCTTTATTTGGTTTTAAAAGTTCTAAAATTTAATAAAGTACTTTAGCGGCAAACATGTTGTAGCTTACAAAGTCCTACCGACCTTAGAATTTGATCTAAGCAATAGCTGCATCAGCCACTATTCTTCAGACATCTACTAATAATGTCCGAACTAAATATGAATAACAAACATGATCAGAAGAATAAATGTTATCGTGAACATCCTTGATTAGCGAGTTTCTTTTCGCGCTAATGACAGATATTCTACTAAAAATCTTTAACTTACATTTTTTACAAAACACACACACACATGGTGAACCCAATATAGTACACCTTGGTCAATAATACAAGTGTAATGAGCACTGTTGTAAGTACGTAATTAATTGTAAAATTTGTATTATTTCGAACAGTTTGGGCAGAAATTACCCACTCGGTCATTCATAGAAATAATTCACAAATATTACTTTGGATTTTCTGCACAAATTAGTTCAGCCACCTGTACATTATTTACAATAATTGTGGAAATGTTAAGGAAGAATGGGTTAAAAGTCAAATACTATACGAATACCACTCTTTTTTTCTCGCGTGAAAATAAAATACACCAGAGTACAGTTACGTATTGATAGCTTACGTTGTGGTTGGTTGTCATTCAACATATCAAAAAGTATAACAGTACAGGGCGTCATACTATGTCCAGTGCTAGTATCGTGTTTCAGTTCGACACAATACCGCATGATAAATGTGTCGAAATCGAAATTTCGGCTCGTCAAGGATACTTCATGTACAAAATTGTGTCAAACTGCATACTTCAGTAGAAACTTTAACTAAAGATATAAAACGGAATATAACTGACGTTATTAATATCAGAATTGAACGAGTTATTCATGAATTTACTCTCTAGTTGTCACCACTCGCTGTTCGTGACTTCTTGTATCTGTATCGCTCGTGTGTTTGTTGTCTAACTATACCCATTACTGTATATGTGTAATATAGAATAAAAAAAACACCTACACTAAATTGTAGAAATTAATCAATATAATTTCCTAAATATATGTGAAGACTTAAAGTATGTAAAATAAAAACACAGAACTCAGACTAGTAATCACATTTAAGAAGTATAACGATTGAATACTGCTTAAAACTACAATAAACAAGATAAAAGATATTATAGTACAACGAAACTAGAAAATATGATACAAAACCAAAAAGTGCTTATAAAGTTAAGTCTAAATTTAGAAGGAAAACCTGATTAAGGATGAAAATTTTCCACAATGAAATACTTTCCACTATTATGCAAGCATACTTTCATATAAGTTTCAACACAGTAGAAAGAAGGAAATCTGATTAGTAAGTATGTCTATATAGAGAGAAAAAGCTAAAGAACTTAAACATATATATATATACATCATAAATACTTAACAAGGGAAACCCCTGAGATAAAAGTGTAATAAAGATCTAACAAAAAGAAAATTAACATACTGGAAAGAAAACAGTTTTTAATACTAGAACAAAAGCCAACATTCGCCTATCTAGAATGTAAGTCTTAAAGCATCAAGAAAACGAAATCTAAGTTAAAGCTATATGTGAGCCTTCTACCAATATCTAAGTTAAAGCTATTATATGTGAGCCTTCATCTCAGAAAGTATGGGCATAAGATTGGTAATGCCTCGTTGAGCATCTCGTGTCTTTATATTAATTTATCTACTTGACTCAGTGCTCTAACATTAGATGGGTTTGTTTCATCCTCTATACAGCGAAGTCTGAGTACAATTATTTATTCATCAAGTGTTTCGTAGCTATGGAAAAACGTATTTGAAATATCGTTCAAGGGTACAGAAAATTATTATTAAATAACAAATCCCAAGAAACAAATTGATTGACGTTTTTATCTTGAGCTTATTCTTGCTTCCCAAGCAGGAAAATAGAGATGATTTGAGTCCATATTTGGATTTTAAAATTATAACACTTGGGCCTTTTTATATTAGTGCAAAGTTTTCTTCCTCAATATTCACAAATCAAGCTCAAATGCACATATATGGTTCTGCAGAAGGTCATCTACCAAAATACCTTATTACAGTTGACTATTTTCAAAAAGTCTGGAATAACTTGCACCACAGACCTATGATTTATTCATGGCACGTAGGCTCTCCAAATACTTAATTCAATATGTGTGGATGGTTTTACTAGTTATAGTTTCTATTTTCATGTTCTCAAGATGAGCTATTCATCTTACAACTGAAGTGTGTGATTATCGTCGCCTGAGAAGAATCTTTATTAGAATATACCCCTTATATACCCCTTATTAGAAGAGAAATTCTCACGGAAATGAAGAACAATTTGAACAAAGATATTTTTGTTTCAGCATATCCTTCAAAAGTTTATTGCACTCTTAATAAACTGATATATGTTCAAAGACTCTACAACATGAAATCATTTAACTTTACTATCCCTTTCTTTGTGTGGCTTTAATCTTCCATTTATGTTACCATTTATCTCAAGAGCTTAAACTGAGAGTAGGTACACTAAACAACTCCAGAAGAAAAAAAATTTCATGAGTGAATTTCAGGAGCAGGTACAGTAAACAACGCTCAAAGGTACTCCAATAACATTCAAAGAAAGGACACTTATATGCTTTGATTTTAGGAGAAAATACACTAAACAATGCCCAAAAAAAGAACACATATAGCATTGATATCTTCCATTCCAGAATTAAGTTCGCTGAACAATGCCCAAAGAAGGAACATATATAGCTTTGATATCTTCCATTCCAGAAGTAAGTTCGCTAAACAATTCCAAAAGAAGAACACATATAGCATTGATATCTTCCATTCCAGAAGTAAGTTCGCTGAACAATGCCCAAAGAAGGAACATATATAGCATTGATACCTTCCATTCCAGAAGTAAGTTCGCTAAACAATTCCAAGAGATAGAAAACTTAGATTCTTTAATTTCAGAAGTAGGTACACTAAACAACATTCAAAAATTGAACATTTAATTGCCGTGATTCCTGAAGCAGATACACATGAAGGTTCTTTGTTTGTTTAATATCTGTAACTGCCTACTGTTTTCTCCTCCCTTAACTGTGTATAAATACGAGATACAGATTCCACTCGTATAGACATGTGCAAATCTTATTCAAATTACGATAAAGCTTGACCATTTCTAGATATGACGACCTGTACACAAAAACTATTTAATCCATTTTATCTATGTCATCAATTAGCCTTCTATAGGAACATGTGATAGTGAAAGCTATAATTTTATTTCAGGGTTAGCATGATTATTACACTTTTGGGACGATGTGAGATATAAAATTTAACGGGTGATTAAATACAGACGTAGTCTTTGATTGGTGTCGCAATCTTGCGAATTATTTCCGCCTTCAGAGTCAGCTGACTCCTCTAGGAAAGTACATTTATTATCATTATTTTGTACGTCGTGCAAAGATCCCATAGTAATTGTACAATAACTGCTCCAAAACATATAGTATAATGGTAGACACTCCTTTGTTTATTACTTAAAGTATAAAATAGAGTTAAATATTATTACATGAAATCTCCATAAATTCCCTTTATGACGAAAACTATTGACATTTATTGTGATGTGAATGCTTGAAATGTAAAATCCAGAAGCTATAATGTTTGTGATGATATTATATATATATATGATAATATAGGACAAAGTTTGAATCACTGAACTATATCAAATACTCTTTTAAAATACGTTTGTTTTAAGAACCTCATTCATTACAATAATTTGGCCAAAGCAGTATGAGTGGAGTTTTGAAATATAGAGAAACAATGTTTTTCTACCTTTTTATCATACCTATGTAAAAGGTTATTATTATGTATTTTATTTTTAAGGGTATAATAAATACCACAAGTTAATGATTCTGTCAAACGGACATGACCTCCTACGCACAAAGTAAGATATGTGTACTGGTGTAATGAGGTCACGTTTACAGAGGTTTGAGTAAATTAAAATAAAACGATTTTGAATAAACAAATTAGCAAGTAGCATCAGAACCACAGCTGATATAAAATCATGGTGGAATGGCATGAATTATAACTACATTTTGGCATTGTTCGGCTTTGGTAAGTAATGTACTGGTACCGATAATTGATCGCTTTTTTGAAGGGTAAAAAGGTACGAAAGAACCCTTTCTGTCGCAAAATATTCATATACTCATATCTTCAGGTCGGAGTTTAGAATTTTCAAGGTGAGGATATACTTTGTTCTTAATATAATTGGAATATAAGGATATATGGATCAACTTGGAGAACTAGAACCATCCAAGAAGTAACCTTTAACAAGTCGAATCTCATCCGTGGTAAGAAAAGTTCAGAGTTTTGTGACAGATGAGAATTCACGAACAAAAAAGTCTTACACGTTTCATAGGCAAAAGTACGCAACACACTGAAGAAGGATAACCGTTTGAAAACGAGTTCAGTGGGTTATGTTTGCTAAAATAAAGATTCCATTCATATCTTCCAATCAACCATCACATATCGCATGTAACTGGAGAATGAAACGAGTATTCATGCTCTTCCATTCCCATACATACCAGTCAAGTTTACGGACGAAGCGCCTACGGATTCCATTCCCATACATACCAGTCAAGTTTACGGACGAAGCGCCTACGGATTTCTATGCTTTGAAATGGATGCTAGGAAACTGTCGTTCTCTTACATTACATTGATTTTTGAAAGCCAGCAGGAAGCAGATATGTGCTTCAGATGTGACAGTCTTGCGATGAAGCCTTTTGCAATGTGAGCTACGTTGCAAAACTATTCTCAAAATGTACAATCGTCAAATAGAGCATGACTGGACGTGGCAACATGGACTGTAACGACTTGGTGAGGCTCTAAAATCGTTTTAAGAGAAAGCATGCAATCTCTGTATAACTTTGAGGTAAAGTATATAGTTAAAAGTTCTAAGCTAATCTTCCCTTTAAAGCATTTTACCACAGAAAACTGAAATAATGAGCCTGTTAATAGCATAAGCTATGGTAAATATCGCAATATTCTGGAACACAAGTTTACAAAACACCAACAACAACCACTAATAACTCTGTTGTGAAAGCCCTCTTAATTATCTGTTTCAAGTATGCTATAGCTTCTACTCCAATAGGTTGTATGGGAATATATTGAACAATAAATGTATTTTAATGTTAGTAATATATATGTTTTAATCTAATAACAAACGTACTCTGAAAAATGACAAGAATCACCATTCAAAAAAACGAGAGAAGAAATTGACAGACACAAATTAAAATGTCACGTTAGAAATAAATCAAACATTTTAATTGTCTCATTTGTATCTAAATGTGTGTCACTTCTGCCAACGCTATATAAGGAGATCGGGAAATTTACTGTATACATTTACCAGATTAATACAAACAAAATGTTTCACGATAGCATCACGTCAAGGCTGTTCAACATGCCAGCAGATCAACGTCAAGATGATCTGGCATGTTTCCAGTTCTACTGGCTTACAGTTTTAGAGAAGAGTAGTGAATTTTGAAGTACAAAAAGCCTGTCAGCATCTACCTAAAAATCCTGGACAGTCATCGTAGCCACAGTTTTTCTGGATAATATTGAGATTAGGATGATTTTTCCTATGCTGGGACACGAAAACCTATGTATAGTATTAAATGTACTGTTGAAAATAAATTTTAGTAAGGTTTTAAAGTTAGAAGTTCTGGAGAAAACTAAAGAAGGAAGAAGTTTGAATTAAGGATGCATAATGAAGTTGAAATCGTAAAATCTAATAACTTATTTTTTATCCTCTAATTCCTCTCAGTAGAACAATGCAACACAACAAAACATTACTCTGACGTATCATTGTACATGAAATTATTTTGAATATATGACGTCAGACAATAAACTAATGTAAGGCTTGTGAATGCTAGAGAATAAACTAATTTAAGGTTTGTGGACGTTAGCGAATAAACTAAGGCAAACCGATTAAACATCGAAAAAACATTTGTAGTTAATTATATTTTTATAACAAAAACTATGGTAAGGTTTGTGAATACCAGAAAAGAAAAAGCTAAAGCCATATTTTTAATGCGAGTTGACCTGAATACTAGATGAAATGCCAGGGATTGCGCTGACCTTTAATGTGGAGGCCGGTTGTCTCGCAAGAATTAGAAGAGAGTTCCATTACTTATGTTACCAGTGGCTTTCTGGTTATATTCATTCACCCATCATTTACTTTTCCTAGCTACACCATACGGTTCTTTGTTTTCTAGCAGTCTCATTCCTTCTGAATGTCGATTGAGACCTTTTGTGGTTGCCGCTTTCGCCTTACTAATGTAGAGGAGTTCAAATTCGATGACGAGGAACCCACTTTGAGACTAATAATGGCTGGAGACAGCGTGAATGGGTAATGCAAAAAAAACTTTAATATAAGTTTAACATAACAGCAAATGCACAACGTTTCGACCTTGATTTAATAACTTAATATTACACAACATATTTTTGTCCAAATACCATATGAAGGATATTCATTGAAATCAGAATAGAAATGTCAGGTTGACGAAACATTTTCCCATGATGTAATAATAATATACACTAAATATTCGAGGTAGGCCCGGCATGGCCAGGTGGCTAGGGCGCTCCACTCGTAATCCCCGTCACACCAAACATGCCAACCTCCGCCTTTGCCTGGTCCCAAGTCCAGGATGAGAAATGAGGAGGGTTGGGTGCGGGGCTAGCAACTCCAACCCGCTACAAGTAACTGCAACAGCACTTTCCGT
>NW_013665875.1:565124-581964 GCF_000517525.1 Limulus polyphemus | reverse complement strand
GATGAGAAATGAGGAGGGTTGGGTGCGGGGCTAGCAACTCCAACCCGCTACAAGTAACTGCAACAGCACTTTCCGTTGGCGAGGTGTTGTTGCGGCCCTATGGTCCACTGGGAGTTTACAGGAATAATAAAAAAAATATTCGAGGTAACCAATGTCTTAGAAAGTAAAAATTACGCACATTAAATGTATCAGTGTTAGTTTTATCATGACATGTCACATTAAATGTGCCAGTGGTAGTTTTATCATGAGATGTCACATTAAATGTGCCAGTGGTAGTTTTATCATGAGATGTCACATTAAATGTGCCAGTGGTAGTTTTATCATGAGATGTCACGTTAAATGTGCCAGTGGTAGTTTTATCGTGAGATGTCACGTTGAATGTGCCAGTGGTAGTTTGATCATGAGATGTCACATTAAATGTGCCAGTAGTAGTTTTATCATGAGATGTCACGTTTTCAAATGATGAACTTAAAGATAATCATGACTCTACCTTTTTTGAATGTGAATAACAAACAACTTTTATTATTTGTTATAAAATTAAATATGTTGCATTAACATGACTGCAGATGAAACTCATATTTGTCTTTATATAGAATATTCTAATTATTATTAAAGGAATGCTTTAACTGTTTAACAATTCAATCAAACGCTTCCTATTATTTAAGTGAAAATTTCCTAATGGAAAATGTAAGAGAAAACTAAAATATGTATATGCGTAAATGATATTAGTAAAATGTATGTACAAGAGCCAGACTTAATGCAAATACACCAACAAAATATAAAAATATTTACTGTATATTTGTTAACTAAAATAACAGAATTAAGTGAATTTGCTTTTCATTTCACGCGGACACTGAAGTGTTGATTTTTCTTAATATCGTTTTCTCTAAGGCAAAACAAAATATCCCCAAACAACACTGAATGTTTTGAAACCTAAAAACTCACAAAATATTCTATGTGCGTAAAAAAATATTAGTTTCGAATGATGTAACTCACAAAATATTCTATGTGCGTAAAAAAATATTAGTTTCGAATGATGTAACTCACAAAATATTCTATGTGCGTAAAAAAATATTAGTTTCGAATGATGTAACTCACAAAATATTCTATGTGCGTAAAAAAATATTAGTTTCGAATGATGTATTATTTTCTAAAAGTACCTGTGGCCTATACTGTTTTTATAGAGTTAATCTGCTTACTTCATTGGTAGCCGTGAATTGTTTGTATTTTCTACATGTAACCGCGTGGAAAATTACTTTTCGCATGAATTTGATAGTGACTGCTTTTGTTTCATGGTAACCGATTTTGTCATTCTAATCTGTGGTGATATTTACAGCTTAACTACTGATAATTACTATTACTTGAAACTTCCAGCAGTAAAACCTTTCTTTCACCTTTATTTCTTAACTTTTTCATTTTTCAGCAACCACGTATTTATCAGTTTAAGAAATAAAAAGATAGATAATTTCTTACAGATACATTTTCTATTAATGAAAAATCTTCAAAAATGAATTTTCATTGTGAAAAGTCACGAAATATTTCATGAATCTCAAAACTATACCTTTCATATGAATCAACAATAACTTAATCGAACGTTAGCAGAATACATGTATACAACAGATCGAGATCTTGATAGCGAGATAACGTAATAAAATACGATTAATATAATTTTTAACATTATTGTGTGTTAGTTTAAAGAAGCATTTGATAGTTTTCTAGAGTCTACGTTAACCCATTTCAAATTACTAAATATGTTTATATACCACTTGATTAACATTCCACACTCTTAATTGGCATATATTTATCTTCACGTGCATTTTCCCAACTTATCCTTTATTTCGTGCATCATCCGATGTATAGGCGGTAATATAATTTTACGGACTTACAACGCTAAAATCCTGGGTTCGATTTCCCGTCTTCGACGGATACCCCATTGCGTAGCATTGCACAAAAACATCAACAACAAATTTCTGTTAAAAGGAATGAGAAAGATAAAGTGAAGACAGAGAAGTTCAGTTTTCAGGTCCTGACAGACAAATTTTCGACATACTTGACATCCTTTAACGACATTTTCCCTATCTACTCTTCTTCGACTGATCGATAACATTTCATTTGTACGTCTGTTTTAATAAAAGCATGAGATGTTGTTTTTCATACGTGAGACAACAAAATATTCTGTGAAGTTCATAAGATAAATCGTCTGTTGAAATACGGATTCACAATATGGCAGTTGAAATACGGATTCACAATATGGCAGTTGAAATACGGATTCACAATATGGCAGTTGAAATACGGATTCATAATATGGCAGTTGAAATACAAATTCATAATATGGCAGTTGAAATACGGATTCACAATATGGCAGTTGAAATACGGATTCACAATATGGCAGTTGAAATACGGATTCACAATATGGCAGTTGAAATACGGATTCATAATATGGCAGTTGAAATACAAATTCATAAGATGGCAAACGTTTCATGAATTGACGACATGCATTCTTATAACACGTTATATATCTCGAGATTAAAAATATGTTTTTGTTTTCTTTTTACTCACGGATGCTTTTGTAAGGTTAAAAATAGTGCCGAATCACGTAATGGAGACTTGTTTTACAGCTTACTTAGCTCTTGGGTTAAGAAGAAAGAGACGACGCCATAATAACTATAACAGTGGGAGTGTCAATAACAAACAACATTTCTTTTTGTTCTAGAAATAAATATGTTTGGTTCCCTTGACCGCAAATGAAGCCCATATTTGTCTTTAGATAGAATATTCTATGCCCCCCAGTGGCACAGCGGTATGTCTGCGGACTTACAACGCTAGAAACCGGGTTTCGATACCCGTGGTGGGCAAAGCACAGATAGCCCATTGTGTTGCTTTGTGCATAAATTCAAACAAAGAATATTCTAATTAATATTTAACGAATGCTTTAACTGTTTAAAACATTTATTAAAGGTCACGTCCATGAAACCTTACTTTTGGATAAAAGTGCAGACCCATAGTATCTAGAGAATCTACTTAAGTTTATTCCAAAATAAATCCTATGAAAAGTAAACATTTCGTTTCATTTAGTACGACATCTACTAATTTTGTTTTTCAGTCTTTGACTTAGATAACATATAATGAACACACCAGTTTCTATGTTTCACTTCGTTTTATTCCTGTTATTTTGCTTTTAACGCAGCTGCTCACTAGGATTTTATTTCAGGCTATAACTTGCAGTAAAATGGATTCTTAATTAGTAAAGTATGATTTATATCTCAAAAATGGTTGTCTTTATTGACCAAAAAGCCGGAGGACATCTCGAAAAAGTTTGCCATCGCTTACCTCGAATCAACAGAAAAACCAAGCACGCTTTCTCGCAAAGAGATGAATGGATGAAGCAGCAACACTCTCCGCTTACACTAGCAAGATTTAGGAACTATTTTGAAATCCATGATGCCCGACTTCTGCAGTGATATGAGTTGTATTTACGACTGTCACTTTTTATCAGATTCAAGACATCAAAATTTCGATATGTCATTTTTTTTCACAGCGGGTACTACCTGTTTCGGACAAGTTAAGAACGAAACTGCGTAGTAAAATCTGATACGTCTTATTTACCACATAACGAAGTGACAGTTTCTATACTGAATGTTCAGAAATGTGATAATGTTGATTTCAGTGAACACTTTGAGGAAATGCACACATAACTCATATGATGCATATATATATTTATACAGAAATTTGTATGACAGATGATTTACAATCTTGGTAAAGTGTTAGACAGTGGCAAAGTAATCAAACACATTTCTAGCTAGATCTGTGGAGAAGAAAAACCGTGGCCAACTAATATTTCATAGTGAGCGTGATAAGAACTTGATATAGAAATTCCCATAAATATATATAAGAAAACAGCTCTAATACTATAGATTACGTCAATTGTATATAGGTGATCAAATGAGTACTATTTAGTATATAATTTAGTAAACCAAAGCCTAGGTGTCTATTATGAGTTTTTAACTTAAAAGGAAAACTATTGTCCATTGCAGTTTTTTTATTAGTTATTAACTCATATGCGTTAGGGATCATCTACCCAACACTTTTGGGTGCTATGACCAAGGACACTTTCCGTTATGAATTAATAATTAATGACAAAACAAATATTAGACAAAATACAAAATATTCAATCATCAGAATTATTATATATATATATATATATATTAAAAGCCTTCTTTCCAGGATTGTAGCATTTGAAAAAAAAATACAAAACTTTTCTAAAACACAATAACCTCTATTCTTTTACTTAGTTGTTGCCCCCAGTGGCTCTGCGTTAAACATGAAGATTTGTAACACTAAAAACTGGATTTCGATACCTGTGGTGAAGAAAGCACAAATAGCCCATTTTGGAGCTTTCCGCTTAGCAACATAAACACAAACAAATACTTACTTATATGGATCAGCATAAATGCCCATGTGTGCAATCTAACAAGCATGCCCTAGGTTGATTGGTTTGGTCTGTTTGAATTTTGCGCAAAGCTACAGAAGAGCTATCTGCGCAAGGCGTCCCTAATTTAGCATGTGAAAGACTAGAGGGAAGGTAGCTAGTCATCTCCACCCACCGCAAACTTTTTAGCTACTCTTTATCCAATGAATAGTGGAATTAACTATCATATTATAATGCTACCACAGCTGAAATAACGAGCATGTTTGGTGAGACCGGAATTCGAGCTTGCGACCATCATATTGCAAGTCAAGCATCCTGACTACCTGGCCATGCCAGGCCAAGATGGGTTGATACTTGGTTAGTATCTAACCAAGCATAGTAAAATTTAATAACTATAGAAAGAACAAAACATATAAGTAGTTAGGGCAGCACAGGTGCAAATACGCAGACAGTGGATGTCACACGTGTGTCGACCTCATGCAAATGAGGAGATGATGATGTCACTAGCAACGATAACATCATAGTCTCAAAATGTGTCACCAGAGGGTATTGGTGCTATGCGATGACGACCTCAGAGACGATGACATCATAGACACCAAAGACATCATATCACTAGAGAATGACGTCATAGTTACATAAAGTGTCATCAGAGGGCGCTGGTGCCCTACAACGATGGAACAAGAGATGATGATGTCCACTAAATATCACCAGTGGATGTATTGCTGGACCAACATGGCAGGTGAACATGATGTCCACGAAGTGGAACAACAATCATAATGAGATCACCAAAGATGTCTCAATATGTCTCAACATGTAATCATTAACTAGATTTAATTATGTTCTAAGACTAATACAGTCACTTTATGTATAAAACACTTCACTAATTCAATAGTTCTATATTTAATCATACTTTTTACATTTCCTGACCTTTAATGTGTCAGTCACTTATCATCCTGAAAAGGATTCCTATTTAACATGAAAACTTATGACAATCTTACTGTTTCATTAATTTGTCTTTAGCCACACTACTATTTCTTGAGAAAATATTTCATTATGTTGTTTCTTATGATAATGGACAAGAAAATACACAGCCGATTTTGATTTTACACACTGATTATAGTTTAGTTTTTATATCTAACCATATATATTACAAATATCTGTCCTAAAAATGATGCTTATTTAAATATCATGCACTTTCAGTAGGTTGTCTTTATCCATGTAACAATATTCTTGACAAAGTATTCCAATTTGTTGTTTCTTACGATAGTGGATAAGAAAATACACAGCCAATTTTGATCTAACATACTGATTATAGTTTAGTTTCTATATTTAAGCATGTTTTTTACAATTAATGTCCTGAAAAGGATGCTTATTTAAATATCATGTACTTTCACTTGTTTGTCTTTATCCATATAACTATGTTCTTGACAAAATTTGTCATTTCATTTGCGTAATTTTTACAGTGTTTCTATGGGCCAAAGATATTGTCATTATTAAGGATAGTTTTACTTTAGGCAGACAATGTTCTATAGGACATCTGCTGCTCCACTTTCACAAGTGAATAAGACAACTATTACATAAATAAATATTATCCATTATTTGAATGAGCAGTTATTATAACAAATAATTTACTTTAAACACTTTTATTGTCCTGAAAAGGACTCTTATTTTGCAACAACTAAATATAATAAAAGAATGACTTACTGTTTATCCATACATTTTCTATAGAACATTGACTTGAAGACTTAAAATTTCTTCTTCTTCAACAGATCTTGAGACTGTCGGATGTTTGCTAGAAAATATCAAACACATACAAGTTGTGTGTGCATCCATGTCGAGAGCAGTTACGAGCTTGATCAACTTTGGCTGTTAGGAAATACAAAGGTCGTCAAGTGGTTACACACATACAGATGGTGTTACTACAAGTAGTGTTTCTATAAATGGAGAGCGATGAGCTCATTGTCTCAACATGTCAACAATTTCTAGATTTAATTATATATAACTGGACACAACATTTCTTTTTAACACTTTGTTAATTTTCTCACAATAAAGATTTTGCAATCTGATCTATATAAAAGTACACGATTTCTGTATCTTTCATTCAAACTTATTAAGGACCTGCAATTATAATCCAAGTGATTATTTTAAAGATTTTCAGCAAGATGGATTATATAATTCAGTATTCTTACATAAAATTCACTTTTCGTCATAGCCAAATATACTATCATACATATTCAGCTAAACATCAGATAATAGAAACATTCTAGTTTATAATTTTATTGGATTAGCCTTCAGACAAATTCATATTCATTACAACTCAGTATGTAAGGTTTTATATGGTTTATAAACGATAGTGAACAATCGGCCAAAAGTTCATTATTTTATGTTATGATTTCCATTCACTCAGAAAATATAATTAATGGATACCAAACAATGTTATTGTAACAACTAAAATCAGTGTTGGTATATATCAGATGATTTGTCTTGAACAGGATGCTTATCTTTATGTTGAGCATGATAAGTCAGTTGAGTTTAAAGGATCTAAGAAAATAACAGTTACTGTTGTTACCTCTTTGTCTATTAGAGCTTGTTTTTATAAATTTCATATAGTCCATAGTATGCTTCGTCTCTATCAGTATATTTCTGATATGAGTCATGTGTATATATTCAAGACCATTGACCAGCTCAATAAACTTTGGTTTTAGAAAATATTCAGGGCAGAAAATTAAGTTTAGAAATGCATTATACCTTTTGACTTAACATACAATTCTTTCAACATACAACTTCTATTCAATTAGACTCCATAAGCTGATTATTTATGTTTCTAAATATACTGTTCTCACTCACACCGAAACATCTTAGTTTATAAAGTACACGATTAACTTTCATACAATTTTTGTATAATATGTTCATCTTACTATTTCAGTTAAAATTTATATTTTTACTTGTGTAACATATTTAAATACAAACTAAAATAACACGAGACATCGTATTAAAGACATGCCACTACATAAACGAAAAAACGATACAATACAAACTAATCATGTACGATTTCAGAAAAATTGTTTATCAACTATTACAAAGCGGATATTTCTTCACGTAGATTTTGAAACTGTTATGTAATATGACAAATCTTTTCATTTAAAAAGTATACAAATTAGTGTTCTTTGATTTTCTTATATTAAAATCACTTTTAATCATAACCAATTATACTTGTTAATTTAGTATATGTAAATAAAATCTCAGTCTTAAATATAACGCATAGTGAAGGTTAATGGCTCGCATCCCATTGCAGCATAAACGTGTTCTGGACTTTGAGGCCATAAGTTCGCTATAACAGAAACACGTAGACACCACTATTTGGTCAGACAAGAGTACCCCAGAGTCGCTGGAAGGTGCTTCTTTCCCTCTAGTCTTTCATTTCAAAATTAAGGATGATTATACGTAGATAGCCCAAGTGAAGCTTCGAGCAAAAATTCCAAAACAAACCAAAATGCAGAGAAATACATCGTAGGACATTTCAAAACCGTAGGCAATTTTATTAAGAATATTTTCCTTTTTATCTTAAATATTCAATTCTGATAATAGCATTTGAATTAGTGTATATTTTACTAGCGCATGTCTTCTCTGCCAACATTCACACAGACTGAAAACACTTGTCTGTTGATGTATTATACAGTATTATCTCATACTCATTATCGTAATATTAAAACATTATCTTCTAGTTAGTCCCATCTCAGTGTGTCGGAACTGGAAAATAATTATAAAGAAAAACATTTAGAATTTTTGAAGCGGTTTTAGTTACTTTCGACACGATATTGCAACTCAATTATTAATTCATCGAAAATTTTTAAACACAAGAAATTAAATGGCGACAAATAGCAAGGAGTGAAAGAGTGTTAATTATGAATGGTGTATTGTAAATATTTGTTGGTCTACTGTGCATACAATAATATATGTGTTTTAAATGCAGTATTAGTGTTATATTTAAAAATAAAATAATTATACTAGTTTGTTGTTAAGCACAAAGTATCACAACTGGCTATCTTTGCACTGTATTAAAACACCATGTTTAATGTTATACGCCTTCAGACTTGCCGCTGAGCCTGCGGGGGGAGGTAATAATTACAGTTTATTCAATTACATCTTACAGAATTTATGTCCAATAACCCAAGATACAGGAAGAAGAGGAAGTGCAAGATTAAGACAATTTATTTTAGAAGACGAATAGAAATATATATTAAATATGGTCTTGATTAATCACAGTTCCAGAGCCTTTCGTGTACAACAAACAACTCATTGTATTTACTAATACACTAAGGTTTAATAGGCAAGTGGTAGCACCACACTATCTATATAGGAATCAATATCTTATTATAAGTTGTTTTACTGTTCGTTCTTTTAATTGAGAATAAAGGGAATGGTATTGAACAAGTTATATTAAAACGATTCTAAATATGCAAATCACGTGATTATCACAGCAAATATAAAGTCACGATAGAACGGAATGTTTCAGAACTACATTTGAACATTGTTTGACATTTTGTAGATAGTGTGAAAACACCGAAAACTGGCGCTTTTGAGAAGGGTATGTAACATCCATTTCTTACGTAAAGTATTCGTAAACTCGGATAATAAAGATGTGTATAAAGATAGAAATTTATTTGTTCTTAATGGCATTGAAAAACAAACGAATAAGGATCAACTGATAGAATCAGAACCATTCAGAAAAAACGTTCAACAAGCAGTACCCAGCAAATTCGGCATCTTGTAACAGGTGAGAATATACGAATACAAAAATCAATGGCATAAGCCGGCCATATGTGCCAGGTAATATTATGCAACATGATCAAGAAAGATACCTATCTGAAAACAAAATCAACAGAGTATGGGCTTATCCAGATAAGACTTCCACTCATAACTTTCATTTGCCCGTCACATACCTAAGGAAACTAGAGAGTGAAATGAGAATTCACGCTATTCCATTAGGCCTATGGATTCTTGTGTAATCAGAAAGTAGAAACGGGCGCAGAAAATCTGTTGTAGTCGTTCACTAGATGGATTATAGAAACTGCAGAAAGGAATTGTGATTTGTAAATGGAAGTCTTCCGACAAAGACTTTTGCAATAAAAACTACGCTGCAGGGCTATCCTCAAGATGCACAGTCGCCAGACTGAGCATGTCCGGACGTGGCGACATGAACTGTAATAACGTTGTGAGGCTCCAAAATCTTCTTATATGGATAGATGATCTAACAAGTATGTGTAAAATATATACTACATGTATTTTACATTATTTTCTATGTTTGTGTAGAATAAAAAGTAAAAATATTAATGTATATACTTGGAATTAAATCTTTCATACTGAGATGTACCTCAAATGCATAATGTTTTTGTATACCTTTTTAAATTTCACGAACTGTTAACAAACCCTGATTATTACAAGTGTTAGATACAGTAGTGTACAGGCGTAAAGCTATAGAAGTATATAATACCCAGTCAGCAGATTCTTTGTCATACAAAAGTCTCCAATTCACTCAAATTATACTTCAAATAATCCAAAGATATACTCCTCGCATTCCAATTTTGACGCCTGGTGGAATATGAAATGCACCTAAATTATGTTTCATACCAAGAAATGCATTCAACACAAATTATGTTTTAATAATTACGAAATAAGCTCTAATTTGATTTCATATCAGTAAGAACAATACATTTTATGCAAGTTTTACATTAAAGCACAGTACACTAAATTGTGGTTTCTTTTTTTTCACAAATGTAATATACTGAAATCTGTATAAGATAAGAAGTTTATTTAAATGTGATGAAGTGTTTTTGGTTTTTAAATATACAACTGTAAAAAAATACTGTCCACCCTCGATTTTTTCGTTGCACTAAACTTTACAAAAAATATAGAAAAGTATAGGCAGTCATTCCTTGTACCAAATCCATTGTTAACGACTTAGTGTCTCCTTACGGATAATTGTTATTTTGTTTTGTTGCTCAAATCTGTTACCACAAGACAACTCTAGATTGCTCAGTCGACTTTAGAAAATTCCTTGCATAAAACTGTTTTTTGACCCAACATATTCTCACTTTTAGGAGGCCGTTTGTTTTGCAGCTAAATCCTTTAAGTATACAATATTTATATATATACTTGAAAGTTTTTACAAATATCTAATGATCTAAAAGATGTTAGAGACTGTTGTTTCATGAGGCTCTTATAATACCTAACAAAACCGATTACGGGTGTCAATAACCTTTATTTTAGTTCTTCAAATCCAAAGTAACAAAAAAAGCTGAACTAAATGAAATACAATAAACAATGTGCATTAGCATCATGTTATCTTTCATTCTTTAGTATTTTTCATATGGTAATTTTGATCTTCTTGATAAGATGATCGTTTGTCTGCAGTGATATAATAGTTCTCTTAACAAGAGTGAGAAGCGTCTTAAATAGTGAATGTGGAGTTATTAACAAATTGAACTTCAGTTCGTGTCTTCAATATCCACATTTCTATCAACGTATCATTAGTTTTGTCTTTATTTCAAATGAAACACTTGAGTATAAATTTATAGAAATATAAAACAGGTACTTTTATCATTGTAATTATTTTTAATTCTTTGGAGTACTCATGCCGTTATCGTTCTAGATGTCATTAATTGTTATATCATAATCCATGGGGCTATGAACATAAAAACATCACGCGTCAGCTCTTCCTTGAAGAGAAGCATCCTCCGTAGTAGCACCATTTTATCTTCTATAATCGTGATTGATGAACTAATGAACTAATCTGCAACATGTTCTTCGTTTAGGCATTCCAAAAACTTCTTGTACAAAGATACCACAAGATACTGTTATAATATAAATTTTTGTAATGATTCTTTTTAAATTACAGAGAGAAAGAATGACCTTGACGTGTTGAATACACTTTTCACTTACTAAAAAGCATGCTATAAGAAATAAAATGTGACGTAGTTATCACCCAAAAAAATCTTTATGTTCTTTTCTTAATACTTATGGATTTTGTCAAAATATTTCAATTAAAAAAAAATAGATGACCTAGTAGAAGTCAACAGGGACACACTATATTATTTCTTTATAAAGATGACCTAATAGTGTGTCAACAGGGACACACTAATAATGGCTGGAGACGGCTTGAATGGGTAATGAAGAAAAACTTTAATATAAGTTTAACATAACAGCAAATGTACAACGTTTCGACAAGGTTTTGTCATCATCATCGAATTTGAATTCATCAGGGACACACTGTATTATTTCTTCATAAAGATGACCTAGTAGAAGTCAACAGGGACACACTGTATTGTTTCTTCATATAAGATGACCTAGTAGAAGTCAACAGGGACACACTATATTATTTCTTCATAAATATGACCTAGTAGAAGTCAACAGGGACACACTATATTATTTCTTCATAAATATGACCTAGTAGAAGTCAACAGGGACACACTGTATTATTTCTTCATCATCGGTTCGGTTTTTTTTGAAAAAATAAGTATGATTATTTTTAAAATCACCCGAAAAACTTTGCTTAACACCAGTTTGCAATTAATTATCTGGTTAAAATAAGAAAAAGATTTAAACTATGAATACTTGGCTTCCCAAAACTAAATGTAAACAAGTAAATAAGTTTATTATAATATTCGCCATGTACATTCTCAAGTACAGGCTGCTAAATAACAGTATTAAAATTTAAATAAAAACAACAACAATGAAAAAAGCATATATATAGTTCATTGATTTATGTTTTTAATCATTTTGTTTTTTTTTATGAGTAAAATATCATCTAAAACGTGAATATTTATAATGAAAAACCTACTGAATTTAGAATAAGAAACAGGTAAAATATTGACCACAACAGTTTTTCTAAGGAAATAGTAAACTGTAATGGAAAAGAACTAATTTCTTTTCTTATAATGTACGTGATGTTCGAATATTCAAAGAGGTTGTTAAATACGTATTATAGTTGTAATTGGTTTGTTGTTACTCGATAAATACATAATCTAATCGTTTCGTTCTCATGCATCATCCAGCACAGAGAAAGTTTTTATGAGGAATGAAAGATTGGAGTTAGACAAATCAATGTTAATCAAATTTCCATATTTCCAAAGTTCACACGACAGTGCAATCTTTAACTCAATAACTAAAACAAGCAGAACAGCTTCATAAAACTCCAATGTTTTACATCTAAAGAAAAGCTTTAGAAATGCATAACTGTGTCCTTTTTCTCTGCGAATAACATAATCATACATGAGAAGTCTCGCGAGGATAAAAAGAGTGAAATCTTTATAAATAAATCAATGGGAATCTTGAAAAATCCGACGTAATTTAGAATTTATTATGTTCATGTTTGTTCTTTTCTTTATTGTCTCTATAGTACTTTGATATTATAGTTAGGAGGTTTTCTACTCTATGATGAAGCTATGTTACAAACGTCTTATTTACGCTATTTTAATATGCAGTATTTATTGATATCCGATACATGTGCAACCAAGAGTAAAAATCTGAATTTCGCAAGGTACTTATGTAAATTATGTTTAAATTCTTAGAAAGATTCTTTATGATTGCATCAACTCAAATATATATCGTGTATATACCTTTCACAGTACAAACACATCACTTAAAGGACTAACTTACAAGGTCATGATTAGACAGAATGTACTAGAAATGATGGCTTTCTGTATAGCATACCTCTCTATAGATTACGTACTGGAAATATCGACTTCTTTATTTTCTATGTACAGTATTCTTGAGCCTCGTATGTAGTCACAAACATTATTTTATATAGCTAATATTAATACAAGAAAGAAGGGTTATCTTATCGAGGCCAGCTGACACATACTTCTCATTATATTTGCTGTATTGGTCAAGAGGACGTGTTGTTGAGTAGAGGAATTGTCCGAAGCCAGCGTTAGAAGTTATTGAGGAAATATTTTTTTTTTTACATTGCTTTCTTTCAAGTTTTCCAGTATACAAACTAGACTTCGATATTGCTACAATATTGCGCTCCGTTATCCTTTTTAACACGTGCTTTGAACTATCTATGAAGCAGTCTCCTTCGAGACCTTAAAGGATGTTTTTTGTGTGATATATCACAAGTTTTTGATACTTGCAATATTCCCCTTGTTAATTCGTCATAAACCCTGTTTATAAAAGATTTTGTTCGTTTCTTGAGAGTAGTATCATTTCATTCTGAGAATATTAAAAATTATAAAATTCTATAAAAATAGTGTATAAAATAAAATAAACCAAGATATTAGATATAACTTAACATAAAATTAATTGTCTTGAATTTTAAGATTCGGTTCAATAATTTATTATCTCCTAGATATAGGAAATTTATTAGATCAATACAAGTTGAATAAAAATTAACTTGTACATTTTTTCCAGTCACGTCCTAATATTTTAACCTTTCGGAGGTTCATTAACTTCCAAAGCAAAGGAAAAAAACATTAATTTGTTGTATTTATAGAATGAAAAAACAAACAACACAAGGGTGTAACTTTCTGAAATTTCAACTACTAATGTCATTGTTAGTGAAAGAGAATATGTCACCTAACAACACCTTGTACATTAATGTGAGTATAATTCGGCCCTTCACAGAGATTGATACCAACTCGGCTTCTATTCAGCATGGAATTTAATTCTCAATACTTTGAATGTTATATATAAAAGATGCTTTTCAAGTTAAACACCCTTTTAGTGAATCCTCAATTTTTATTTCATTTTCCTCACAGAATATTTAATGTGTATTTGATTTCTATCGCTTTCATAAGAGAATCTTTCTTCGAAACATTCTATAATAGTATGAATGATGTCGTATAAGAGAAGGAGAGCTTCCCTGTATAATATCACAGGTGAAACTGACAGATATGTAAGTATTAATTACCCCAGTAGGGGAGCTTTGAAGGGAACGTTTGTAAAATATAAAATAAAAAAAGAACTCAGAAAGCAATACAAAATGAAATTTATACAACTGTACAACAAAAACAAAAACAAATTCTCAACAGCCGCGGCATTTGAAATTCTCTTTGGCAGGACTGGAGTAAATTAATATGTATGATAAGTATGATACTTTTTTTTTCCTTTTTATTAGCTATATTTTTGTGCGCCAGCAATACCAAGCGTGATCTCTACCAGCCTACCCTCAAATTGGTAGTCTTTTAGGCAGAATTAAAGTAAATTAACCTATGAGACCTTGGGTGTAGTCAAATAATCAAAACTGTAATTATATCTGAAATAAGTCCAAAGATGACGGAGCTATAAGCTAAAAGTTTGTACTTGAAAAGCTCAGAGGCATGCTGTGAGCCGCGGCTAATAAAATATTTTATTTCTTACACAAGTTGCTGTTTTTTCCTAACAGTCATTACAATACAGTCACGTTGGCTAGCTTATATGTTCTGTTTATCAAAGCAGGTTTTGGTTGTTGGAGCAAAGAGAAAAACTTATTAACTCTACGAAGAAGGAAACGATTCTGTAGTAATTATTGTCATACACTCAAATGGAGATTATCTCCCAGTCGATACCAACCTATGAACCACTCCTTCATTTTGGTATGTCCCACACACTAGGAAAAAGTGATATATATATATATATATATATATATATATTGTTACGACTCTGGTCGTTAGTTAATTTTCCCGTAAAAATTCTTTCCGAAGAAACTTTACCGATACAAGTCCTTTCTTAAATAAAACTGGTTTATTCTTTCTGAATACAACTTTGCGATACACTTAATTTCAACAGTCGCGCTATAACAAATGCTATAATTCACAACGAACGTCTCACGTGCTCAACTCAACAATATTCTGTCCGCAGTTCAATTACATATTGCCTCCCGTCGCTTCTTGGCCGGTCTTATATATACAAGACTACCCCATATCTAGTAGTCTCCCGACGCTTCATGAAGGTCCTAGAAGCGCGTGGTGTGTTACTAGGGTCACGTAACCTCCGCTGTAGTAACAATATACATAGCTTGCTTTGAAATTAATTATTATGAGAATATAAAGCAAGTGCCTCCCCATCTTTCGAAGAAGCAAGACAATTTTTGTTAAAATGGTTACTCGTTGTTTTAGCATTTAGATATAGTCTTTTGTTTTAGACCAACCTCACATTGGGCTATCCGCTTTGTCCACCACAGGGAATCGAACCCTTGATTTTATCGTTGTAAGTTCGTAAACGTAACGCTGTCTCACCAGAGGATATTAGATATGGTCAGAATCACTTGTTGTTTTACTGCCCTTAGTAACAAGTTCTAGTTCGAGAGTTATAAACAAGTTTTAGGTTGCTAGAGTAAAACTAAAACTTAAAAATGGGCTTTCCTAAACGTGAGATTGTAAGTATTCTGATATAGTCTATGTGTTATTGCACATTTAAAGATTGTAAGTATTCTGATATGGTCTATGTGTTATTGCACATTTAAAGATTGTAAGTATTCTGATATAGAGTTTCAACAATCATTTCTGTTGCAGTTTTGAACTTTCCTAAGTTGTTAGAAGGTGATTAAAGTTGAACTTACATGCACGATAGTTTTTGAAAAACACAGGGCTACGTAAGCTCTCAATACCAAATGAACCGAGATAAACGTAGAGTATATATATATATTTATGTAAAATTAAAATAGTCAAGCAACTGCATTCATAACGATATATAATGAAATAACCCCAGCGTATTTGGGAGCTATTATCCGCTATGATTTTAAAGTGACAACAAGAATTGGCAATGGATTCTTCAGTAAATGGATTCTTAATGCTTATTTTATACATAGTAATATATCATCTGGTTTAAATCTTTTACACTGACCAAACTGAAATAAACGGAAACTATAATACTCATGCGGTGGAATTTTCAATCTCAATGGCATCTCATGTAGGTCAGGCCAAACCACTAGGGTCAAGTACTGCTATCCCTATTACTGTTCAGTGAGTCATTAGCACATGTCATGTTAAGGCTTCGGCTCTCTGAACCAAATAATGATATTAAATACATTCTGTGTCACAACATTTCAAATCTTGGACACTTTGATTCACAGCCAGGAAAGTGCCGAATACGTTCTGTGTCACTACATTTCAAATCTTGGACACTTTGATGATTCACAGCCAGGAAAGTGCCGAATACATTCTGTGTCACAACATTTCAAACCTTGGACACTGATTCACGGCCAGGAAAGTGCTGAATACGTTCTGTGTCACAACATTTCAAACCTTGGACACTGATTCACGGCCAGGAAAGTGCTGAATACGTTCTGTGTCACAACATTTCAAATCTTGGACACTTTGATTCACAGCCAGGAAAGTGCCGAATACGTTCTGTGTCACTACATTTCAAATCTTGGACACTTTGATTCACAGCCAGGAAAGTGCCGAATACGTTCTGTGTCACTACATTTCA
>NW_013665875.1:556862-564196 GCF_000517525.1 Limulus polyphemus | reverse complement strand
CAGTTACACATTACCTTACGTTGCTTCTTGGCTGGTCTTATTTCATGAAGGTTCGAGAAGGAAGTGGCGTGATACAATCGTCACGTGACCGACGTTGTCGTAACAATATATATATATATAGAGAGAGAGAGAAAGGGAGACCTGACCATTGTGGTATTACATCTCGGCTTCAGACGATGACTAAAGCAAGAACATGATTATTGACATCCTCTTAACAAAGATGTTAAATAATATCAAAATGTCTGCATAAAAAGTTTCGAAAATATTCCTGAGTATATATGAATAAATAAATAAATATACATATATTCATTATTCCAGTTATGGAAGAGTACAATCTGGTAATCTGCATTTGCCACACTCCCCTTCCTTTATCAGATGTTTCGTCTTCCCAAACTTTTCAAATTTAATATTGAATACCAAATTTCAATATCTAACTAATACAGCCTAGTTTCCATAATCATCTTTTCAGCCTACACGCAAAGTTCCATAACACTTACTTAGGGAAAAACAGAGGGAAGCTTTATTAAACAAACAGGCTTCAGTAGCTAAACAAAATATAACTGAATATAAAATAACTGAAACAATAAAGACATAAATTTGGAAATCAGCAGAATTAAATGTCATACAGTGTAAATAAGCTCAAATGCATAGAGTCAGATGAACATAACACAGTGTTACATTGAGTTAAACAAAACATGGAACTGAATGGATGTTCATGGTAAACTGTGGATAATATAAATAAACAGAAGAGCAACATTAATAAACATAAAATTTGTAATCACTTAGTAATACAAAGAAACAATATAATGTTATAATATGAAAATCAATCCCACTGTTTGTTGTGATAAGCAGCTCAAGGATTGGCGATGAATGGTGTTGACCTTCCTTTCAGTCTGTCATTTATAAACTTAGTATGGCTAGTACAGATAGTTCTCAAGTAGCTTATGCAAAATTCAAGAAATAAACAAACTTACTTACAGAATAAATTAAACAGGCCAACATTCGGGGACGAATGCAATATGTCTCTGTCAAGCAATCCCAACATGGCCAATTTTGACACCAAAAACGTCGTAAGAAACACAGAAAATAGAAAACTGTCTATATCACTGCTTGGTACTTACTTAACGTTTTCTGGGAGTATGGAACCATGGTGTAACCCTACCAAGTTTCAAGTCAATCCGCCTTTAAATGAAGGAATGGTAGTCAATTTAACAGTGTTTAGAAGAAGAAGAAACGATGGAAAAACAGTGTCTCTCTCTGCTGAAACATAAATATTGTTGACCAAACGCAACTCAAACTAAAAAGGATTGGGTAAAATAGAGTTTGAATTTATCTCAGAGACTATAAGTAATGATAATGAAGCTGAATTTTAATTAAATAAAACTGGTTAAATAAAAGAAAACCATAAACATTAGAAAAATAGATATATGTATGCAATATTTACAGATTCACATCAAAATTGATGACTACCTAGATGGACAACATAAAGCTACTGATTTTTTTAATGTGCCCAATTCTTCCAAATGATTTCTGTGTTTATCTGAACTCTCCTTCTAAGATGGGTGATTTTTTATTGTGGACACCACTTCTCCATTACATTGTGGAAATGTCTATCATTGAATATCTCCCACAAGTAATGTAATGCAATGCTCTCAACCCTCCATCATCTGGTGACCTGGCTTAGCAATGACGGAACTATTTTTGGAAGTGTATGTGTTCCACAATTTGTGTTCCATAATTAGTAAGTGCTCTATCACCTCATACAGATGGTGTCCAAACTAGACTGTGGAATGGAGCCTGTCTTTCTTGGTCATTATTTATGATTTCTCGGGAGCATTAATAACAGGGTTCAATGGCTGTTGCTGTAAATAAAGCACCTTGCCAAGTAAAGAATCTTACTGCTCAAGTCTTATATGTGCTCCTGGTGGTGTCTGGTATAGTATGTTTAGAGTCTTCCTTTATTTGATCCAGAAGCAACTTTCGTAAGGTTACGAGTAACAACCCAATATCTCCAAATCCTTCTATCGGGAGGTATTTTATGGCTCTAGTATAAGGTCCAAGAACAAGATAGAGGATGGTCAAGAATCATGACTTTATATAACAAGTATTAGGGCTGAAAATTCAAAGTCAGCTCAGCTATTGATACATCGGGCGACCATTTAACAAAGTAAAGTTAAATATCAAAGTAACTTATACCATGATTTAGCCTTTCCTAGAGAAAAAAAAGGTGTGAACTTGAATGTAATATATAAGCTGCTCCCTACTGCACCTTTGCATGTACAATCCACTAGCCGTCTATGAGACGTCTCCCAGTAGGACAACGGTAACTTTAAATATTTAAAGCACTAAAATTCGTAATTCGATTCTCTGCAGTGGGCACAGCATATAGCCCAATGCGGCTTTGCTCCAAAACAGACAGGTAAATATATGAGACATTTAAACATATATTTACTTTAGCCAAATCCATAACTATGACATCTTCCTGACAATGGCTTTAGCTTTACCAGTCACTGAGCATAACCACTTCACATAAGTTTGAGTTCCTTCTGCCATTTTCTTGTTATGTTAAGCTTTGTTTCCAATGGCCAAAGTAGTAAGAACTGCAGATTGACTTCCTACATCAGTTACAAAAATTAAATTAACAACTTCACAAGCAATAATCGCTGCTTCTAACCTAAAAGGTTTCATAAAGCCAACTTCATTTTTACATAAGCTGAATATAATCTCAGAGATATATAAAATCGTGTCTGGTGTAAAAGTAAGTTCAGGATCGCGTTGACTAGCAACACAGACATTTTGTTATAATACCACAAATAATTGTAGTTATCAACATTTATGTATAGCAGCTACCTTGCTCAGCAATAATATAGAGAAATATAAATCAATAACTGTAAAACTTGAAAATAATTTAATTACATAAACCAAATGTATTCTTTATTTATCAGTTAAATTAATAGAAACACTATATCTTCCTATATTATGGATGAACGAGTGTCAAAAGCTTGTGATAATGAATTGTGCATAAAGTCATGGTGTTTGTCTAAGACTTTGTAGAAGAGGACCTTTTAGATTTAAGTTCCCCCATTACAGTACACGCATTTTTAAGCTATTGATGTATGACTTACCTATGTAATTAAACATACTCAATGTCAATATGTAATTTTTGTCCGTACTGATCCAATTAAACAATAACTGTATTACTATCCACAATGAATGATCAATCTACTTAAGTATTAGCCAATATCATTCTTGGTTAATTTTGTCTGTCTACCCAAAGAACATATCAACATTAATCAATGCAGCTATCAGGGAAAAATGGATCACAAACTGTTGAAAGGAAGTTGGAGATTCCTCCTTTGGTTTGTGACTGGAGTCAGCCTATAACCAATCAATATCTGGAAGCACAGTGGACACCTAATCCTTACTTACTAGATGATCAATAAATTCTACTTTCCTAACTTCATTTTCAAGTCTACATAAAGTTGACATATCTACCTATATCCATTGCAGCCTTCTCAATATAAACTTCATTAGCCTCTTCAAAATAGGTGTATTACACAGACTGAGTAACATAACTTGGTGTCCATACATTCTCTCTTGTTTGCTGAAGGCAGCCTTTTATTATTTCTATTATTCTACATCCAATTTAGCTTATTAGTAAAGTAAGCCAGGTCTAACGTAATGAGGCAAAATATTACTTTCAGAATGTCCAGACATTCATTTGTCTACATCGAAAGAAAGATTTTGATATCCATCACCACATTTATTTACCTAAAGCCTGTGCTTAACCTTAATGTTCCCTCATCTTCTTCCTTCACAATATATATTTGAAATTACTAAATATTTTCTGGAGGTTGTATTACTCAGTCCTTCACCATCAACTCGAATCAGCACTGGCAACATATCTGTTTTTCCAAAGAAGCCTGTAAGGATGCATACTGTCGTGTAATTGTACACCTATATCAACTCCTAGTCATTACCTTGGGACAGTGTTAGTCCACATTGCTGGTTGGAAAATCCTCTGACAACTTTAAGGGTCCACGTGATCCTGGTAAGATTTTGGCTGCTCTACTTGCTGATGTTCTGGCTCTTTCTAGTAGACCGTATTCCTCCCAAGGGCCTCACTTCTCTATTTTACCAAAATTAATTCTAATCAGCGTCTATAGAAGCTTATACTAATCATTGTACACTAAGCGACTTTCGTGAGACCACACAAGTCATTGGTATGTCCAGATTAGTTATCACCATTATGAACCATCCTTGTGCCATGTGCACTTGTATGTGAGAATTTACGAGCAGAAAAAAGGATAGTGCAGTAGTATGAGTTTGCATTAGTTTCAGGTATGAGGTTGAATCAAAAATGCAGATCTAGATCTCACCATAGTTTGTAAGAGGGTGCTCCAAGTCCTTACTGAAATCTCAGATAATGTCCTAATTTCAATTGCAGCATCCTCCTGTAGTAATAACGTTATACAGTCACAGTTTATCAACTTAGTAACAGTCAGCTCAAAGAAATGTATTAAAAATATACTCTTCAATAACACATTCTTGGTCATGGCACCAAAATTCTAATTAAACATCTTTGATGTTCATAGGTAAAACTGTAACTAAAAAGTATTTAGTACACAACAGGAAACTTTGGAAAAGACTCCTTCCTTAAGTATAGAAATTAACAATAGTACTAAAACAAACATGAGTGTACAATAATAGAAATATTCGTTTTTAAACAGAAGTTGCTGATCCTAACACATTAATATCTCAGTCACGCTGGTAGGATACTATGTTCTGATTTCTAAAACAAATTCTTGCTTTAGGAGCAAGGATAAAATATTTCTCTAGTTGACAAAGACAGAAAGAATTATGACCATATCACACATTCATAGGACCAAAGTTTTAGAATGGTATCCCAGAATCCTAGATTACCTAGTCAGTTATCATTATACATTTAAAGAAAAGGAAAACTAATTCCTGGCTCGTACCAACATATCAGATCTCCCCACCACTCCTTTCCTTTTGTGTAACACATACCTAAGGAGAGTAGCAATACAGAAATTTAGCCAGGAGAGCACAAGCTCTCTTAAATAACCACTTTGTCTGAGGTAATGATTAATGCAAGATCACTACTACCCATATCCTGTTTACAAGGACGTTAAATACTTGCATACAACTGCATTTAAAATATAGATGAATATTCCTGAACATACCTGAATATATGTGTATTTTCATTCTAGAAATGAGAGATTAAAATCTGGTAGTTTTCAACTGTCACACTTATTTCTTCAGGGAACGTTTTTTTTTTTCGGAATAGTGAATTTTCTCTGATAGTTCAGTAAGATATTCTAACACTTTTAAAGTAAATATATATATATATATGTGTGTGTGTGTGTGTGTGTGTACGTTCACACATAGATGTGCATGTATGCATCACGCATGAAAGCTTTCATTTTAAATTAGTTTTGTTGCTTGTGCATGTAACTAACGTTCGTTTGACTTATCTTTAGAATTTTTTAGGCAAACTGCAGCTATAAAAGATCTGTATATTTTGAATTAAACTTTAGAAACTTGATATTTTCCCTACAAAATTCAATGTAACTGAAGCCAAACGGAATATTAATTCATTATCTGAAGCGGAATTTTTTGTCCACAGCTAATCTTGAGGTATTCTAAGTGTCACGACAATACTTACTTATCCGATGAACTTTATGAAATTCTTATCGTCCATAAATATTAAGAAACGACCAAGAAATCGTATATACAGTTTAATCAGCTAACAAGTGTTTAGTGGAAAGGGCGTGTCTGAAGTAACAACTCATATTACAAAATATGTTGCTGTTTTTTATAACAAACAGCCAAGGCATAACAGAATGACGTGTGCTTGAAACATTAAATAACTTATTGAATTTTTACAACCAAGGGTATTACTTTACGATTGTTTCATTCTGTTTATTTCATACACCAATCAAGCCAATTGTTCAATGGATTGGTACTCATCTCCAGAAAAATTATAGTTGCTGTTTATCAGTTTCCATTTAAGCCCAACCTTCGTCTAACTCTCTACAAGCCCAAAGTCGCCGGATAATTGGCTTGAAGCTCCTATGCTCAATAATTCCACATTCTTTCACTGGGAAAAAGCGTATGAAAACTTGATCACCAATCTAATTTTTTTTTTTGTTTTCGAAGGCTTAAAAGCCACACAGTTAATCTTGATGCATTTACTTTCTGAAGTTATTTTCAGGTTTCATATAAACCAGATTCAACACACAGTCATCAAGTAATTATTGGTGGCTTCCACAACATGCAGTTACTTATAGATAATGAGGTTCATTAGGTTAACTTCTGTATGGTCCCTTACTGATCAACCGTCATTATAAACCTTCGACCGAGAGAAAGTATTTGTCATGATTAGCATTGTATTGTTATGTCTCCGGTCGTTTGTTAATTTCCCATAAAAAGTTTTTCCAAAGAACTTCAGCGATACAAGTCCTTTCTTAAATAAAACTAATTTATTTTTTCTCAACACAACTTTGTAATACGTGTGAAAATATAGTTTTGTGATTCCAACGACTTGAAGCCACGTCAATCTGCTAGTCCTTTAAAGACGAACTAATGTTGAATTAGTAATACCTAATAATCAAAACATAGTGAAGAACCCCTGTTTAAGATACAAAATACCTTATGTAGCTCCAACCACTTGAAATTTTACTTAGGCCTAGAAATGATCATTAGAAAACCTCAACTCTCTTTCGTCTTAACTTTATTGATTTTTCGTCGTATTTTTGAGCGTGCATTACTGTTACACTATACAACACTGTTACGACAGCGGAAGTCACGTGACGCTAGTAACACGTCATGAGAGTCTAGAAGGATCATGTCTGTTCCTGGTAAATCTAGTCTTTTCTACGCGCCCTCTATTTTTGTATATATAAGCCCGGCAAATAAAGCGGGGGAGAAGTGACGACATAGATAAGAGACAGATAATCCAGTCAAGTGAATGGTAGTGGCTTTAATTAAAGTGCGTGAATCGTTGTGAATTATTGTGTGTGTTTAACTTCAAGTGACTGTGGAAATTCTGTGTACAGTTCATTAAGATAATAAATTTTATTGCATCTATGCCTCTTGAAAGCCTAAAGGTTGTTGGTGCATTTAGTTTCTTTACTAATAATGTTTTATTACTTTCGTCAAAAAGAGCTGACATTAGACATTATTCCACTAACTTATGACAAATTGGTAACGTAATATTTGTTTATTATTAGCAATGAATATATCACTTACAATTAACGTAGAATGTTCTTCAGTTATCAACGCTATTTTCAAGTTTTTGAACAATTCGACTT